>NW_015094510.1:32327570-32463862 GCF_001431845.1 Calidris pugnax
AAAAAAAAAAAAAAAAAAAGGCAGTCAAAAAAGCAAATGACAGAAAAGATGAAATATTTTAATGGGTGTCAGCTCCAAAACCTGCTGCTTCTTTTTTTGCACATCAGATAATTTACTTTTCATTAATTAAGTGTCATAATGATCTTGAAGTACATATTGTATTGATTATCTTCATTAACACAAAATGGTGCCAAACTGTCATTAAAACATGTTCAAAATTATGTGAGGGACAGGAACTAATTTTTTCTTGACTACCTTAACTACCCACTCACACCATCATGTTTGAACAACAACTTTTTTATTAAGAATACCAAGGCCTTTCTTTGCATTTGTCAAAACAAACTCTTGCTTTAAAATATTCAATCTTTTTTTTTAATTACTATTGGTTTTATTTTCTAGAATATGTTATTCCTTAGATGGGTTTTTAACTTTCCCACTTCTTTCCTACAAACCCTGATTTTCTCCATTTTATCAAATACTCTAGCTTTGCTTTTTCTCTCAGTAGGGAGAGTTATAGACAAGCAATAGGCCTTACTGATTTTCAAGCTGCTCTGGCCAGATCTCCTCATTCTTAACTAGAAGCAGGTCTCATCTGGGCACCTGCTCTCTTCCACTATCTACAATAAGATCTTCCTTAATTCTTAGAAAAACTGATACCTGGTACTAATCACAGCATCAGAAACTCTTGCTTTGAAAAGTGTTTCATAAACCATATACCTCAACATGAACAGCTAAAGAGAAACAGAAATAAATGAGCCATTAAAATGAATCCACATTGTGTTATCTTCTGTTCTTATTAGTATATTAACAATTTTTTTTCCTAATTGGGAGCAGCCATGGAGCATTCAAAACAGATTTTGTAATCCACACCGCTCTTGTGTTGGATTTTTTCCCTCTGCTAATCCGTAAATTATTAGAACTACAGAGAGATGAGAATCACATTAAATCAGAAAAGAATGAGAAAGTGAAAAGAATCTGAAAAGACTGTATTAAAAGAAAATAAAGCACCTTTACATGTTATTTTTGCCTGCAGTTTTATATGGCCTTTTGTCACTAAAAGGCAGGAGGAGACCAGATGCAAACAGAACTTCTAGAAGGAAACAAAAGCAAACACACTGAATCTTGATCTATTCTGTCCACCACTGAGTCACAGACAACACGTGTTTTCATAACTGCCATACGTACATAATACTGTCTCTGAACAGATACTTCTCCTACACACCTTCCACCACAGGGCTCCAAACACCCAGAGCAGCAGCCAGCAGGAGTTGTGTGTATACCTTGGGAAACCTTCTGATGCTGCCACATGAACTACTTTCAGCAGAGCTGCAGATGCTTCTGTCTTTGGTTCACACAATCCAAAAGAAGGGCTGACTTTTAACTCAAGAAAATTCTCTACATGTGGGGCTTTACCTCAAAGAGCCATTGCATTATATTTTATATTAAAGGGACAAGAAAAATAATTTATTTACTGCACTATGGTATCAATATTAGGGATTTTACAATCCAGTTGTGAGAACGAACCTTGAGCACCTATATAAATCATAGAATCATAGAATCGTGTACCTGACTAGCATAATTAGCATTGCACAAGTGCACTTGTAAACAGCTTCCAGGATTATACTTTAACTGAAAATCTCTAATACATCTTCACTCATTAGAAACATTCTTTTCTCTTTGAAAAATAAAAAATAGATGTATGGATGTTCTTTGAGCTATACATATGGAATACGGCCTCAAATTGCGCAAGGGAAGGTTTAGATTGGATACTAGGAAAAATTTTTACACTGAAAGGGTTATTCAGCATTGGAATGGGCTGCCCAGGGAAGTGGTTGAGACACCATCCCTGGAAGCATTTAAAAGATGGGTATACCTAGAGCTTAGTGATATGGTTTAGTGATGGCTTTTGTCAGTGTTAGGTTGATGGTTGGACTAGATGATCTGAAAAGTCCCTTCCAACCCAGGCAATTTTATTATTCTATGATTCTATACATTTCTCTGATAACAAGTTGCTGAATCTGCAACATCAGCTATGGTGAAGTTAAAAACTACTGAAAATCATGGCATGAAATTAAGAATATTGCTCAGCAGCCTTAAAGAAGGAACAGTAGCAAAAACTATAGAGAATTGCATCTTCAGTCTAGTAGGAAACTAGACTAGAACTAGAACTATGTACAGTTCTGCGCTCCCCAGTTCAAGAAGGACAGGGAACTGCTGGAGAGAGTACAGCAAAGGGCTACAAAGGTGATTAGGGAGCTAGAACATATCTGTTACGAGGAAAGGCTGAGGGACTTGGGTCCTTTTAGTCTGGAGAAGACTGAGGGGTATCTGATCAATGCCTATAAATACTTAAAGGATGGATGTCAAGAGGATGGGGCCAGTCTTTTTTCAGTGGTGCCCAGTTACAGGACAAGAGGTAACGGGCACTAACTGGAACATAAGAAGTTCCATCTAAACACGAGGAAGAACCTCTTTACTTTGAGGGTGGCAGAGCACTGGAACAGGCTGCCCAGGGAGGTGGTGGAGTCTCCGTCTCTGGAGACATCCAAAACTCACATAGGTAAGTTCCTGTGCAACCTGCTCTAGGTGGACCTGCTTTGGCAGAGTGGTTGGACTAGATGATCTTCAGAGGTCCCTTCCAACCCCGTATCATTCTCTTATTCTGTGAAATATAAAGCATAGATCCAGCTAATCTAAGCATCTGTTTAATTCTTAATTGATGTGTTCATCCATAGGAATTAAATTTTGCTCTGAAATCAGATTACCAGACAAAGATAATTTGCATATGTCAAAATGTCTATTGCAACTAGAAAAGCTAGCTGACTGTTACCAGAGCTAGGTATTTGCCATTATCCTATTTACTATTATCATAACTTGGTACAGGTAATACATTGGAAAATATGTCTTGCAAAACTTTCTTAATTGGAAAACTTTCCAAATGAAAAGCAAAATTCCTTATTTTTGCAACTAAGACTGGGTTAATGCATGTGACATTCTAATTTTTGTGTTTTTTTTTTTTCCCCAAGATTAAATAGATAAATCCAAATCTCATTATATTACTTAACTGAAGATCTATTCAAAAGGCCTATTAAATAAATAATAAAATAATGAGAAATAATGACTACCTCCAATTTGTATTAAGCCCCTTCCATTAGTTGATACTTGATCTGTGACTGAATAATAGAGGAGGTGGGAAACCAGACCAGTCAACATCTTGGTCTGAGAAAAATAACCTGTTATAGTAGGGCTTTCTGGAGGAATTTAATTGGCTTCATCCTAGTGATTATTAAGAGAGAGAACTAAACAGCCATCTTTATAACATTATAAAAATTAAGTAGCTCTTCAAGGAAGTAGGATCAGATTGATTAACTTTTCATGTACTAACATTGTCTGCAGAGAGATGCAAGAGGGCTGAGACAAATTTATTTTCTCTTCCTAAGAAAATGTAAAAAATTTACCAGTGTTTCATAGTAGATAGTATTTTCATTTTTGTAATCAATTTGAACATTCTGTCCCAAACAAGTAAAGTTACAGGCATTAAAGTGTCATTCAAAAATAATGAGATAACAAAACAAGGTGTAAAAAGTTCATAGTGCATTTTCAGGAACTTTTTTGATCAAACAAGAAAGATTAATTTATTCACTTAATATTGTCATCATTGTATGCAGATTTGAATAGCTGAATTCACATACATGAATCTTCTGGTGTCTTAAAATGCAGAGACTCCACTTTTTCAAAGTAAAATATATTAAAAGGTTAAAAACTATTCTTAAGGAAATAAGTACACATATTAAAACTTTACGAAAAATGAATTAACAGGACAACAGTCTGTAAAGAAGAACACACAGGAGAATCTGTGAACCCAGTAAAGTTGCCTTCTCCAAGTGATAGAGCAACAAACAAAGGAGGTCCCATGCTGGGCCTTGTTCTCACCAGCAAGGAAGAGCTGGTGGGGAATGCCCTTGGCTGCAGTGACCATGAAATGGTGTTCAAGATTTTTAGGGCAGCAAGGAGGGTGCACAGCAAGCTCACTATCCTGGGAGATAGTCAGGAGAGCAGACTTTCGCCTCTTTCAAGCATCTGCTTGATAGAGTACCATGGGATAAAGCCCTGGAGGGAAGAGAGGTCCAAGAAAGCTGTTAGTATTCAAGGATCACCTCCTCCAACCTGCATCCCAACAAAGCAGAAGTCTGTCAAAAAAAATCTGGGAAGTCTGCATGGATCAACATGGAGCTGCTGAACAAACTCAAACACAAAAATAAAGCCTACAGAGGGTGGAAGCAAGGACAGGCAGCCTGGGAGGAATACAGAGAAATTGAGCAGCCAGGAATCAGGTTAGGAAAGCTAAAGCCCTGATGGAATTAAATTTGGCCAGGGATGTCAAGGGCAACAAGAAAAGCTTCTGTAGGTATGTCGGTGATAAAAGGAAGACTAAGGAAAATGTTGGCCTTCTCTGGAAGAAAATGGGAGACCTGGCCACCTGGGATATGGAGAAGGATGAGGTAATGAATTTTTTGCCTTGGTCTTCACTGGCAAGTGCTCTAACCACACTGTCCAAGTCACAGAAGACAAAAGCAGGGGCTGGAAAATGAGGAACGGCTCACTGTAGGAGACCAGGTTCAACACCATCTAAGGAATCTGAAAGTGTACGAATCCATGGGGCCTAGTAAGATTCATCTGTGGGTCCTGAACTGGCAGATGAAGTTGTTAAACCACTATCCATCCTGTTTGAGAAGTCATGGCAGTGCAGTGAAGCTCCCCCTAACTGGAAAAGGGGAAACATAACCCCCATTTTCAAAAAGGGAAAAAATGAAGACCTGTGGAACTACAGGCTGGTCAGTCTCACCTCTGTAACCTGTAAGATCGTGGAGTAGGTCCTCCTGGAATCTCTGCTAAGACACATGGAAAATAAGGAGGTGACTGGTGACAGCCAACACGACTTTACCAAGGGCGAGTCATGCATGCCTGACAAACTTGGTGGTATTCTACAGTCAGGTTACAGCATTGGTAGATAAGGGAAGAGCAACCATCTGACATCATCTACCTGGACTTGTGCAGCGTGTTTGACACTGTCCTGCACAAAATCCTTGTCTCTAAATTGGAGAGACATGGATTTGATGGATGGACCACTTGGTGGATAAGGAATTGGCTGGGTGGCCACACTCAATGAGTTGTGGTCAATGGCTCAATGTCCAAGTGGAAAGCAGTGATGAGTGGCATTCCTTGGGCGTCAGTACTGGGACCCGTGCTGTTGAACATCTTTGTCAGAGACATGGACAGTGGTATTGAGTGCACCATCAGCAAGCTTGCTGGCAACACCAAACAGTGTGGCATGGTTGACTCGCTGAAGGGAAGGGATGCCATCCAGAGGGACCTGGACAGGCTTGAGAGGTGAGCCTGTGTGAACCTCATATGTTCAACCAAGCCAAGTACAACATCCTGCATCTGGGTCATGGTAATCCCAAGCATGCATACAGGCTGGGAAGAGAACATATTGAGAGGAGCACTGAGGAGAAGGACTTGGGGGGGTTGGTGGATGAGAGGCTCAACATGAGCTGGCAATGTGCGCTTGCATCCCAGAAAGCCAACTGCATCCTGGGCTGCATCAACAAAAGTCTGGCCAGCAGGTCCAGGGAGATGATTCTGCCCTTCTACTCTGCTCTCGTGAGACACCACTTGGGGTACTGTGTCCAGCTCTGGGGACCCCAACATAAGAAGGACATGGACCTGTTGGACTGAATCAAGAGGAGGGCCATGAAGATGATCAGAAGCCTGGAGCACCCTTCCTGTGAAGAGAGGCTAAGAGAGTTGGGGTTGTTGAGCTGGGAGAAGTCTCTGGGGAGACTTTATAGCAGCTTTCCAGTATCTGAAGGGGACCTACAAAAAAGCTGGAGAGGGACTTCTTACAAGGACATGTAGTGATATGAGGCAGTGGCTTCAAACCCCTGCAAATGAAGGGGTAATGGTTTTAAACTGAAAGAGGGGACATTTAGACTAGATATTAGGAACAAATTCTTTACTGTGAGGTTGGTGAGACACTGGAGCAGGTTGCTTAGAGAAGCTGCAGATGCCCCAGTATTCAAGGGCAAGGTTGAATGGGACCTTGAGTAATCTGGTCTAGTGGAAGATGTCCCTGCCCATGAGAGGGTATTGTATTAGATGATCTCCAGAAGTGTCTTCCAACCCCTATCACTCTGTGATTCTGTGATTAAAGAAATGAGTTTATTTGAATGACAACGCAAATACAACTCTTCTAATAGAGTTATTTTTGCGCCATTGAGGAGTCAAGCAACACACCAATGAAACTGCCATCAGCAACAGGAAATTTCCAGATTATGATAGTGGAAGAAGAGCTGCAATACTTGGAGCAGTGCAGTTTTCTCCAATCTCAGAAAACATATCGTAAGAACTGCCTTTTTATGGTAGAATATGAAAGATTTAAAAAGATACTTGAGAAACCACTGGTTTATGGATACAGATGATATGAATGTATTACTGACAACTAGCAAAACAACAGACTGAAAAATAAAACAGAAAAAAAATCAAGATGCTGAATGTTTTTGTGAAAGTTTGTACAGTACAAACACCCCAAATCCAGTGGAGTTTAAAGCAAAGGACATCAAATTGTGTGCGCTACAGCTAATAGTCACCAGGAGAAAGGATTAATATTTTTACATTTAGGTCAATGGTGCTTTCATACTATTTTTACTTAAAGGAAATTAGTTCTCAGTTACTGAAAGTTTGAAAAAACTTTAAACAATTAAAGCATTTCAGAATATCAATGTTGGGGGTTATTGACACTAATAATATTGTTATTATAAAAGTATGGGGCTTTATTAATCTTTTGTCAATTCATGTATGATTCCAATTGCATTCACAATGAAGTATCAACATGCCTAACATTTAATAATCAGCACTTTTGTTGTCTGTATTGTTTGGATGTCAACTGCCAAGATTAAAAATGTTTCTAAAAAATGTCATCGCCTATTTTGTCCCATTTCTAAATAGCGTAAAGCAGAATCATGTTAGAATAATATGTTTCCTGGAAAAACAAGATAGTAGAAGCAGCAGAACAGATTATGAACTGGAATTTCTGATGAGCATGAAGGTATGTGTTTGGTAATAACCAAACTTTTCTCATTTATTAGTTTATTCTTTTTTCTTGTCAACAGCACATGTTAAGTTCTCCTATATATGTGACCTATACATGATTTATAAGGGCTATGGGTTTTATTATGAGTATTTTTTGAGATGTGAAAATCCCCAGAGAGAGTATTATCTAGTTATTTTGTTGTTGCTGAGAGTTAAATGACAAGAAAAAGAAATATTTATTTCATATTCCTCATATAAATACCCCTTGCCAACAATTGTCAGCAGCTAATGTTAAGAATGCAGACTGCCAAAGGAGAGTTTGACAGTGCAGAACTTCCTTTTGGATTGACTGTCAGCTAAAAAGATCAGTTGAACAGAAAACTGAAGTTAGCCTTTTGAATGTATCTGCAAACTAATACTAATTTAAAAAGTATGTTTGGAGTCAAATGAAATATTTTTGGTGCTGTATTCTCAATGACAGAATCACAGAATCACAGAATGATATGGGATTGGAAGGGAGATCATCTAGTCCAACCACTCTGCCAAAGCAGGTCCACCTAGAGCAGGTTGCACAGGAACTTACCTATGTGAGTTTTGAATGGCTCCAGAGATGGAGACTCCACCACCTCCCTGGACAGCCTGTTCCAGTGCTCTGCCACCCTCAAAGTAAAGAGGTTCTTCCTCGTGTTTAGATGGAACTTCTTATGTTCCAGTTAGTGCCTGTTACCTCTTGTCCTGTTGAGGATGTCAGATTTTGCTTTTATTTTAGGTGGTTACTAGAATTATATTAAATTTTTGATGTAGAGCTAATTATATGAAGACATTTAATTTATCTTCCTTCACACTGTTTTTATGTTACTCAGAAGTCGTATTGTTCCCTGAGAAATGAGTGAATTTAAAATTTCAGCTACACTGACATCAAACACATTTCAAGCAATAAAATGAATTATCTGAATCATAAGTTTTATGTTACTCAAGATTATCTCAACTATAGGCAGAGGTGATGCTTCACAGCCCTGGAAAGATGAAATTTAAGTATGGTAGCCATACAAGCAATTGGAATCACAGAAAGCTGTAGGGTGCGACTAACAAGAACTTTTATGTTACAAAGAGCAAGATGCCTGAAAGTATATCAAAAGATTGACCAACGTCTACAGAAGTCCTGTATTATATGCATATAGAGTAGCAATTTTTCAAACATGGCATTGCAAGGCATATAACATGCACCAAATGGATTGCAGTCCGTGATCAGAGCTTGCATGTGCATTTAGCAAAAGAATAACTTGATTAACTAATTTGTAATGCACAATAAGAGATGTCACTTAATAAGAAAACAAAGGATGTACACCTATAAGGATTATAGGATACAATGAGTACAAAGATGAATTCTAGTTTGAGACCACAGACTCAAACTGCTACAAGGTGAGATCCCACTGTGTGCCACCCATCGCCTGCTGTTGTGTCGTACCACCCTGAATAAAAGGAACTGAGAGTCAACCTCCGAGTCTAGAAAAGTCTGAGTGAATTCAGCCTTTGAAAGAAATGGAATTTGAAAGATTCTGGAGGAGTCAGGGGCAGGTAGGTGCTGAGTAGCTGTGTCCCTAAGTGCCAGTGCTGGGCACACAAGGTAGTAGTCCCAGTTGTAGTTTAACTATCTGCTTGTCTTTCCACAGAATTGTCACCAGCGTTATTTGAAGCCATGAATAATCAGCCTCTGTATATTGACTTTAGTGTCTCTATAATAATGAAGTCATCAGCTATTGTCTCTGGAAGTTGCAAATTCCTGAATATCACCATACCCTAATTTTTTTTTTTTTTTTTTTTTTTTTTAAGATAGACACAAATGTATTTGGGGAAGATCTGTGACACTGGCTGAGATTTTACATGTGTTTTGCTCCATGCAGACCTTAAAAATCTTCTGAAGCATTTTGTATGCCTTGGGGAAAGGCTGAAATGAAATATAATTACAATCTTCACACTTTCCTTTTTCTTTTTTTCTTGCCAAGGATGATGTATCAGGTTTTCAACTGGAAGATGCATTCTGATACATAGCAGCATTACACTTGTATTTTTCAGCAGACATCTACAGAGTGATTGTGATAGCAGAAAAAACAGCTCTGCAGAGTAATGGGAATACGATCATACAGAAGAATTTGAATCCTTGGAAGTTATGGGTGAAAAAAGTATACTGCTGCTTTTCAACACATTGATTATTTTTTCCACTGGAAACTCTCTGATGCACATAGCATCCCTGTGGGCAGGCATTCAGATTAAACTATAACATGGTTTGACTCTGAGGAATAAAGGGGGAAAATATTGAAAGACATCACTGACACTTTAGTATTGCTTTTAGACTACTGAATTTAATTTGAAGAGACACTTTGGTCATTATTTAACTTTTATGACCAACCAGACAGGCTTCAAACAAATGGCATTTTTTTTCTTTATTTTGTCCTATGGATGGTCTCAGAGTTCCACTATAATCTCCTGAACTCTCAGTTTAATATGTGGCTTGTGATCTTGTCTATAAAACTAGCTGATGGTTCTTAAATTCTCTATCTTCTAAAACTCTAGACATTTGAACTTGAAAACCGGGTAGGTCTTGCCTTTCCATATATAGTCATCAGCTCCTCTCCTCTCTAACTATCTGGAGAAAGAAAAATGTGCATTCACTTTAAATAGAGTAGGGTATTTGACCATTTCTACTTTAAGGGATTGAAGACCATGAACTAATAAATATCTAGGTATACATATTTTCCATTTCAAGTTTCAAAAAGAAGAGATTCCAAATTATAAATAATCCAGGAGAAAAGCTGTTGTTCTTGACATTTTCTATATACGTAGAAAGTTTACACAAAGGTATAATGAAGAAATAAAGAAGCTGGCAAGTCAAAAGTCAAACTATAAAAGACATAAATATCATAGTCTGATTTTCAGGCTTTTTGGCTAATGCAACTTTAAAAGTGTAAAGCAATGGTGCTTTCAAATTAAAACCTTATCCTTCTGTGAAGAAAGATTTCTATGGTGCTTTGTAAAGGATGTAGAAAAAAAGTCACAATGAATTAATGAAGAAACTTATTATATTCAAAGAAATTATTACTTTTGTCTTGATATTTTAAACCTTGATTTATTGCTCTCATGGATGATTGTATAAGTCTCCCAATAATTTTGTATTTGCGTTAAGATCCAGTGACACAGACTAGTAAATCAAACACTGGTAGTAGCATCATGTTACAGCAATAAACTTTGTAATGAGCTCTGATCTTTAGTAAATACCGCTAGGTGAAAGCAGCCATCCAGTCTGAACTCTGTGGTCGTGATGATAACTCTTTTTGCCTTGCTACTATTTTAGGGCTTGTATGACAGTGCCTAGCTGTAAACATACCTTTAAATTGCTATAATAATTTCTAACATTTCAAACAATTGCCTTCTTTGAACTGTTCCTCTTTGGTTACACTAGTATTTTTTTTGTTGCAAGGTTTTCTTTTTTCTACCTTTCCATTTTTCTGCACGGATCAGAGAAGTACGCAGATCTTTATGTGGTGTTCAGAATACTTCCCTTCTGTATAGAGTGTCAGACCTTTGCAGATACAATCTAAAATGATACCCAGCATTATACTAACTTTCCTCAAACTGTATAAAATTGCATTCTTTACTTGCAATTTGCTCTCCAAAGTGAGGTCTCCCAATGGAATTGCTCAGATCAAACAGAAGTCAAAAAATAGACATGACAGACTTCTTCCTGTAGTTTTTGGTTTCCTCTGCAATTTACGGAGTTACCAGTTTTCAGCTGCCCTTCTGCAGTAGCCCAGCGAAGGCTGGAGGTAAGGCTGGGCAGAAGAATGGAGGTCAGCACTAACATCAGGTTGTGCAGAGACATCCTCCTTTTCTGAAGGACTGCTAGGAGGTAACTGAAACCCCAGGCACCAATATAGGTTAGGGGTGGATCTTCTGGAAACCACTACTGAGGAGAAAGGTCTGGGAGTCCTAGTGGACTGCAAACTTTCTATGAGCCAGCAATCTGCCCTTGTGGCCAACAGGGCCAATGGAATCCTGGGCTGCATAGGGAAGAGTGGGGCCAGCAGGTCGAGGGAGGTCATTTTTCCCCCCTACTCTGCACTGGTGAAGCCACAACTGGAATATTGCATTCAGTTCTGGGCTCCCCAGTTCAAGAGAGACAGGGAACTACTGGAGAGAGTCCAGCTTAGGGCAACGAAGATGATTAAGGGATTGGAGCACCTCCCTTATGAGGAAAGGCTCAAAGAGCTGGGACTCTTTAGCCTGGAGAAGAGAAGGCTGAGGGGAGACGTCATCTACATTTACAATTATCTAAAGGGTGGTTTGAAGGATGATGGAGCCGGACTCTTTTCAGTGGTTTCCAGTGACAGGACGAGGGGCAACGGGCACAAGCTGGAACATAGGAAGTTCCATTCAAATATGAGGAAGAACTTCTTCACAGTGAGGGTGACAGCACTGGAACAGGCTGCCCAGGGAGGTCTTGGAGTCCCCTTCTCTGGAGCTTTTCAAGACCCGCCTTGATGCAGTCCTGAGTAATGTGCTCTAGGCAACCCTGCTTTGGCAGAGGAGTTGGACGAGATGATCTCTAGAAGGTCCCTTCCAACTCCAATTCCATGATTCTGTGAAAGCTGTTACAGCAAAAAGGCATGGAAATAACTAACTTGAGACAATTCCAGTGAGTGGGAAATAGTGAGGATTTCCTCATGCTTCTTTTCTCAGGCTCTTACACAGTAAAATCCAAACAGCAACACACAGAGTGATCCAGTTGTGTTCATTGCTTTTCCTTGAAACTGTCCATTGGCACAGATTTGAAATTTCTGTATCTAAGCAGTAAAGATCAGATCTGATTTTAATATTCATCCATCAGACTGTGGTGGGAAGCAAATTACTTTGAGTCCTCGAGAACTTTTTTCAGTTTTATAAGTCGTAACATTGTAGGTCTGCTTTAAAAACAAACTGTACTTGTCTCAGCATCGCTGAGACATGGAAAGTCATTTGGAAAGTTCTGCAAGTGACTCACATGGCTTATTGCCTACAGCATCTGCAAAAGCATTGATAAGAACAATGCCTAAATTAAACTGGCACTGCTGTATTGAGAAGCGTTTTTGAGTTGCACATGGGTAACAGGCAGCCTTATAAAGTGGAAGCACAAATGTCTTTCTTCTACATAGCAGGGGACAGAGAACAACATTCCTTCTGACTGGCATTGGTCCAAATATTAATTGCTTCCAGAGAGTAATTTTATGCTTGTGATAGGTACAATGTACAAAACCTATCTTGCAACTTATGATTTTGGGAGGAAGAAGGGCACTGGAATAAAAGTTGGTCAAACAATACCTACCAAAACTCATATTTGCTTTCCCTCCTGTTTCTGGAGCTGTGAATCTCTTTTTAAGCATGTACTGAATGAAAGACCCCAATTTCTATTGATATCCAGTCCCCAAATCTTTTCACTTTAGCTTGTACATGGAAAAAAATCTTATATAGTTATACTACACTGCCAATTTTAACACTACCCCTTTTTGTCTCTTAAGAGGAACTGAGGGTATAATCATATATGATGCTTGATATTTCTTCCTGAGTCAGTATTGAATAATCTATCAAACACAAAATGAAACTGGCTACCATAGGAAATCACTAAAACCAACATTTTACTGTCAAAACTGAAAATGTAGTTTTTACAGACACACACACAGAGGCACACACACATTCATCTGAGCTGGTTGATGCTTTTAAGCTGGAGACCATAAAACGGCCAAACTTTTCACCTCCTAGTAAGCTGTTTACAGCGTTACTAAAGTAGGTTTACTGCGCCATTTTCTCGTTGTCTGATTGCTCCATTTCCTTATCCATGTCGGGTAGGAGTTTTTACAATGGCCTTAAGGAGTCAGACATATGTCTGGCATCAACACTTTAGAGGGATGAGTGGGTAACACTTGAGATTGCTCTGTCAATCAGGTACTTGGGTGACTGCCAGTTAGATGCAAAATTGTGGACAGAAAAATTAGGTTATCCTTTTCAAAGGATTTTTTTTTTGAGCAGTACAACTGCGTAAAATAGCTCTCTACAACTACTGCACATCCATAAACTTCTGTTTCAAGCACTAATCTATTGGCCTCTTCTGAAATTTACTGTTTCTCTAAGTGACTTCTAGGACTCAAGATTTGAAGAATGTTAGTTAATATTGAAGCAATTTCTTCTTTCAATTAAGCACAAGGGTAAACAATTCAAAGTATACACCATGATAAGTAGATGTTTTAGGCAAATAGCTATGTTTAGGAGCTAAAAATACTGAATCTTCAGTTGCACTTTACAATCTGGTGTAACAGAAATGCAAGAAGGGAAGGAAATTCCTTTACTTGCTTGGATTAATCTATATGTTTACTGCCTCTTCCACTAAGTCAGTTGTAGGCACTGACCTTATGGAATTAACTGACATGGAAAATGAGTTAATGCCATATGTACCAAGTCCTTGTAATAGTAAAGCTAAATTCACTTCATTGAAACATTTACAAGAACAGAGAATAATTAACCAAACCTTAGAAGAGTTAATACTATGCTGCTATTGCTTTTATCTCTAAAGATAAAAGAACAGTTTCTTTTTCTCTTTTTCACATCCGTCTCCTGCAGACTTCAGTTTTCTTTTTATAAGCTGAAATTAAAGTTGACAGTGCTAAATTTAAAAGTACACTAATGTATGTGTATCACTGCTGTTCTAAGCATAACTTTGGCCCTTAAATATCTTCAGGTTTTCCAAGAAGTTAACAGTGTTTTGAAAATTTTCCTACTAATTAAAAATTATTTATTGAAGGAACTCAATGTGTATTTAGTGATGAATGAACAGAATTCGATGAAAGAATTTTCTGGTTTTTTCCCAAAGCACCTTCCTGAAAACTGAAGTGATTTCCTTTCATAAAAGACCAGCTGATAGTCAACCACATCAAAACATTAGATTACTAATACAGAACAATCACCCACAATCATTTTCATAATAAGCACCTGAAAGAAAATCAAGATTAACATTTTCAGTTACCTGAAAGAAGCATTAGACTGTATCTATTTAATAACTGTCCGAGAGAAATAAAGTACAATACAAAATGCATGTTATAGGATTTGCATTCTTGCTTTGTGGGAATAGGAAATTACTGTTAGGACTACACAGATGCCATCAAACTTGACAGTTTGTGGAATCAAGTACCTGTCAAAAAATAACTGCCCACTTACCTGCCAGCTGGTTATTTAAGGACTTATAATTTAAATACTTATTATTAAGTATCCTTACTGTTGCGTAATACTTGCTTCAGAGAATAAATCTTTAATAAATGACAACTTTAGGACATAAGGTATACATTCTCCTTAAAGAAGATTCAGGATTTCTTTGAGCCATAAACCTGGGAGATCAGAATTATAGCAGAGAACATGAGGAAATATGTTCTTTTACAACCACAATAACATACCCTGTCCAACTAGTCACCTGAGAAGAATGTTAGAACTAAGAACCAAAAAACTCTTAACTCAGAAATTTGGGTGTATCACTACAGGATTTTCAGGGATGAAGTGCATACTAAGAGAAAGGTTTATTCATGGAACACAAAAGTTTTTACTGTGCATATGAACAAAATCTTCAAATTATCTAGCAAGCACTCTCCAAACAAGAATAGAACAAAGCATTATTCAGTATCACAAATAATGCAATACTTAAGGTCAGTAATTTCTGTCTGTTAGACCATGAATACATCAGAAAGATGTATTTTACAGAAGTAGATATGAGAACTTTGTAATAAACGTTTTAAAATACAGTTATAACTGAAAATCAAAATGTATCTTCCTTTTGTTGCAGGATAATAAAACCTGGCTAGAGCTACTAATGTGTGGTAAATTGTCATCCTCCGGTAGCACAGGTTTTTCTTTAAAACATTATCTAAGATGCCTCTCAGATATTAAATTCTTGCAAGAATGGGAAAAAACATCACCTTGCTTTCAGATAAATACCTATATAAATACCTATATAAATACTATAGAATAAAAGAAAATAAAATTATAGCACTTGATAACAAAGACATGCTTTGTAGTGAAATTACTTTTTTCTCAATGTAGTTCAGAATGTGATTATTATTATTATTAAACCTAACACATCTAAAATATTATTACCATGCTAAACTAAAAGTGTTTGTTGTCTAAGAACTTCCTTGAGATCTATCATAGACTTATATACTAAGAAATCATGTCTTGGGTAGAGACCTGTCAAACAACAGTCTAGAAACAGAGCATCGCTGCTTCTGCATGAAAAATGACTACTCAGGCAGGTGATGATGGATGGGCATTCAGTCTATGCATGCAAAGCAGAAAAGTAGCACGAACTTATGGTTTCTAGGCTAGAGTAAATTCATGAGTTTGTGTTTATCTAAATGTACCTATAGGTACATTACATGTAGGGTTAGAGATGACACCTACAAGTCAATATCAGAGTAGGAATTTCTGTTTTACTGGTAGTATAGCCAGCCACATAAAACAGTGCGGCTTGCTCTGGGGAGTTTATATTATTACGTAGAAAACCTATGAATGAGCTCACAGCACTGCAGGTTATTGTACTGGTATTGTATTTATTGTACTGTATTGTATTGGTCTAGTTTATTGTATTTAAAATTTTCATTTCAAAAGTTGTTATCTCACTAGAGCTGTGGGAGAAACATGTGTACAAAACTCTGTGATATCTTTATGAAACACATCACAGCTAGAAGTAGTTCTGGAAATTGTCATCTTAGTTCCCTGAGTCACTACCTCCAGATCCTAAACACAGAAGTATAAATGTGAAAACTGAATAATGTTCTCTTCAAGTGTATCTGACAGACATACGATATAACATGAGATAATCCTTAAGTCCCTCCTTAGATAGGCAGTACCACATAACTGTCTCCATACCCAGATGTTAAAGCTTGGCACTTTCATCACAAACTTTTTTTGTATTGCACACCATATTACGCTATCAATATAAACATGTGTCACAAAGAAAAGTTTATTTGTGGAAGCAGAGCCTCAGAAGAAGAGGAAACGTAAGACAAAACCAATACCAAAACAAAATCAATAAAACTAATTAGATCTACAGTATTGTTCATCCTATTCCTGTTTATATTTTATTTATCCAGCTCTCAGCAGTTTTTTACTGTAAATTAAGTTTTCACAATTCCTCCAGTGTACTATATGAAATTGTACAAAAACCAGATCTAACTGCAAAACTCAAAAGGTACAAGAGTCTTTCTTCTTCACTTATGAAAAAACTAAATTAAATAGTTACAGCAAATAAACTGAAAGCAATTAGCAGTCTGTAACTTTTGGGAATGTGTTTATCCTAGCAAGGATTTACCCAAGGGTGTGCCAAAAGGGGGAAATTCTGGTCTCTTGCTGACATGAACCACTGTGACATATGCGCTTCCATGAACATGGTGACTTTGCACTCATGAGACTACAGAAAGTCATGTGCTATGGATTGGGACTAAAAGTCTTTCAATTTAGCTCATGTGAACTTGGTGGATTGCTGCTTAAAATAATGGTCAAGCAATGTACTGCAGCTCCTAAAATGGCAGCCACGTGGGCTAAGCAGCAATATTCAAAGTGATGCAAAGCACTTAAGAATGTTACCTGTACTGTGTTTACATAGCAAGGTTTTGGTAGTGAAGAGGCTGCAGGGGGTGCTTTTTTGAGATGCCAGATGCTGTCTCCATGTTGAACAGAACAAGGTCCACAGAGCTCCAAGATGGACCAGCCGCTGGCCAAAGCTGTGCCCATCAGTGTTACTGGTGGCACATCTGTGATAACACATTTAAGAAAGGGTGTAAAACGTGTGCAGCAGCATCTGGGAGAAAGTAGTGAGAATACGTGAAACAACTCTGCAGCCACCAAGGTCAGTGAAGAAGGACGAGGAGGAGGTGCTCCAGGTGTTGCAGTAGATGTTTCCCTGCTGGCTATGGTGAAGACCACAGGGACACTGCAGCCCATGGGGGACCCCACTCTGGCACAGGTGGATGTTCTCTGAAGGAGGCTGTAGCTCCATGGAGAGCCTGCACTGGAGCAGGCTCCTAGCAGAACCTGTGGCCCCATGGAAAAGGTCTCATTATTGGAGCAGGTGTGATGGCAGGAACCTGGGACGGTGTCAGGGACCCACACTACAGCAGTCTGTTCCTGAAGGACTGCACCCCATGGAAAGGACCCATGCTGGAGCAGCCTGTGAAGAGCCGTAGCTCTTGGCAAGAACCCACGTTGGAAAATTTTGTTGAGAACAGTCCCCTGTGGGTGGGACCTCACACTGGAGGAGGGGAAGAACGTGAGGAAGAGCAGCAGAGACAATGGGTGAAGAACTGCCTACAACCACCATTCCCTCTCCCCCTGCACCACTTTGGGGAAGAAGAGACAAAAGAATCGGGAGCAAAGCTGTGCCTGGGAAGAAGGAAGAGGTGGGAGGAAGGTGTTTTTAGATTTGTTCTTATTTCTCATTCTACTACTCTCTTATTAATTAGAAACAAATGAAATTAATTTCTCCCAAGTAAAGTCTGTGCTGCACATGATGGTAATTGATGAGTGATCTCCCTGTCCTTATAAGTCCCATGAGTATTTTATTTTATTTTATTTTCTCTCCCACATCTTGTTGAGGAGGGGCAGTGATAGAGTGGCTTGGTGGACATCTGGTGGCCATCCAAGATCAACCCACCACACTAGCAAATAAAGTGTATATGGAAATAAGTATAGATCCTGAGAAAAAAAAAATAAAAATAAACATCGCTCCTCCATTAGGGTTAAACTAGTACTTTTCCTATGACTGGTGATTGCTTTAATCCAAGCATGGATGAAGAATGAAGACATAATTCTGCATGACCCGAAAGTCTCGCTGAGTTTCTCATCTCAAAGATAATAAATTACAGAAACTTAAGGAGGGCTTAAGAGCAGGCCATGGAAAGAATGGTCCAAAACCACAATTAAGGTAATTATGGTCTTTTGCAAGCAACGAACAGTACTAATGTTTATAAGCACCCGACTAGATGACTAAGAAGAATCTCTAAAACACATTTAATTTGAACATTGCACAGGTGAAACAGAATCGAGAACAAAATGCATCAGAAGAGGTAGGAGGATATTCAAACTTAGAGGAAATTAGTTACCTCTACTGATCTCTGGAGTAAATGCTCTTTAGAGCATCTTATTGTAGCATTGGCTGATGCTTTCTAGATGTACTTTTCTAGCTATGGTTATTCTATGCTTTGGACATCCCTAGTATCAATGGCAACTCCTATATTAAAATATATATAACATTTCACTGCCACAAAATCCACTTGCTTTAATTTGCAGGATGTGTAGCTGTTTAGAACAAAATAAATTTGTGCTAGTTTTCTGATGTACCAAAATAATATGAGAGAAAAGAAAAGCACTAGTTCACAACCATGAATCACCAGTATTTTTGGCATGACATTTCAGGATAAAATTAATTTTATAAAAAAAAAAAACCCAAACCCCAAATCACCCAAACTCCCACACATCTTGGATCTGTATTTGAAAAAGGCATCTAGAGACAGCTGATCTCATGTTATCAGGCTACTCCCTCCCAAAAGTGACACGGAATTTTAGCTTACTTTTCACAGTCAGCTTTAGCTTGCAAACACACTTTGTTAATGTATCCGAAATAGCCTTTACATGTAGGAGGCATGTACTTTAAAATAACAATGCATGTGTGAAGCTTAAAAAGTGTTACAGTATAGTGGCTATGTGGTGGAGAAAATAAACTTGTTAGCTGTCATTCTAAAGTGATCTGTTCCCTACGTCAAGTGCTTGAGGCTAAACCGAGCCAAATTTGCTCTCAGGAGAATGATGAGTATTTACTTCACAGCAATAAATCAATCCCAAATGCCAATGAAATATATTGGTATGACTTTGTCATACTATTTACTTGGTCTGCTTACTGTCTGCAAAATTTTCAGTAACTCTAACTCTAGCTCTAGATTACCAGAACTGATTTTCAGACAGAAGTCAGACCTCACTTCCCTTGTCTGTTTGCTCATTTACTCGAAGCGTAGCTATTGCACCAGAAAGTCTACAGAGTTGTCATCTGCACTTAGAACCTTTCCTTGATATATAACATCTTTATAACATGAGAGTGCATGCATGTGTGTGTTCCCCAAATGGATTATAGAGTCAGGTTGGAAATCATGCTTAAGATGATTTTTTTTCATCAAATTCTATGCTGATGAAGTATAAAAAACCTTTGAGATCCATTCACATTCACCAGTTCATTTTACTGTCTCTGTTATTCTTTCTTCAGAGCTCTGTCATTCACGTCTCAAAGACTCAAAAGCTATAATGCTGTATCAAATGTTACAGGAGTTTTCTATAGATTTAACAATATGGTCAGCTTCAGACCCACATCCATTTGCCAACTGAAGGCACTGGAACTGTGTAACTATCAGCAGAGTAATGGCATCTCTCCATCTGCACTTAGAAAACTGTCCTTGAGGTCAACTTGAGGTCAACTCTTTGCAAGCTTTATACATCTCATCTTTTGAAGTTATCATCCAATTAATTAAACTACAACTGTTAATTAACTGCTAGTTCCCTCACTAGTTGTGCCTATATTCATGCCTAACTATATCGCTAAACATTGCCTCGCTTTTCCTTAAAAAGTGTGGCTCTGCTTCCTCGGGAAAAATATGTTCTCTGAACTGAGACATGATCAAATATTTTCCTCTAGGGAAAAAAAAGAAATTGCATATATTTATTCTTTCTGCTCTTACCACTAGGCTTCTCAACCCATATTTATTTTCTTCCAAAGCAAGAATTCTGAACACAGTTCATTTTTCTTCTCTCTCTACCTTTTGTGGAAGGTACGTCTACTGCCATCTCCATAATATTGCCAAACTCAGTCCCTACTTCCACCATAACTTTGTTGCCATTCTTTCTGTTTCCTAATCTAGTGCTGCAGTCACTGATGATTTCCATGTATCCCTACTTCAGGGAACAACAAAGTGATACAGCCTGATTATCATTCTGCTCCAAGGCAGTACTAACCTCTTGAAATAAATGAGGCAAAAGTAAAGGAAACAAATACCTATGGAATAAGTAAATGACAACTAAAGAGGAATATATTAAATAACAAATAATTTAAAAGTTGTAGATAAAAGTCTTGAGTTAATAAACTGACTTTATTATTATTGTTGACAGAGTATAATATGCAAGCTAAATATGAAAACGAGATTTCAGAATGTCGTCTGACTCCATTGCTCTTAAAAAGATATTTGAAAATTACAAATTTCTGCATTTAGGTCTAAGACACTCATTCCATTTATCTTCTTATGTTTATATTCATGACTATCTGAGGCAAACCAATTTAGGGAAGATTTGAGTAAAATGGGTTTCAACATAATCTTTAAAAGCCTTGAATCAAATTGTTCTTTTAGGAAGGTACTTAGGAAGCCAGAGAGGCTGCCCTTAGGCATATTTAAAGAGCTTCCAAGCAGCAAATAAATATTTCAGTTCAGTTTGAAGGGCATATGTCATTTTTCCATTACTATCAATTTATAAATTTATATTTAAGGAATAGAATTATTCCACTGACTATCTGGATTGATCCAGTGAAGACCAGCTGCTATTCAAAATGTCTTCTTCAGACATCCTGTTGAGATAGGGTGCTTCTGCATGGTTCCATAGGTCATGCTCCTGCAGAAGGCATTCAAAGCAGTGTCACCAAAAGGAGATATCAAGAAGAGAGCTATCTCTGAACTCTCATTTCGTTCTGAAATTTAAGCATGACACTCAAGATTATGCCTCTGTTGATGCAAATTTAGGATGCTGAATACTTTCCTGATGAAAGAACTCTAAGAACAACTCCTCCAAAACCTAACTTTGTTTAGGACCATCAAGGTGTAGAAGTGTCCAGGTTTTATGTCTGTTGTTAAAACACCAGCAGGGGAAATGCATTATTCTTTCCTGTCTCAGTTCAGCTTCAAAAACTCAACTCCATGTTTCCCAGTTTCCAGTTCCTAAAATGCTAGAATAAGAAATAGCCACGTTCCTCATTCCTCATGCAGAAGCCAGTTTTGAAATAAAAAATTCACGGACTGCAGAGAAAACGAGATAATTTGATCTCTTCCATCATTGGCAAACATGCATTCCAGTTCTTTGTCTATGAATTGTTTCTGGGTTTAACTCAATGGATGTTTAATACAAAAATGTTCTAGTAATCTGCAGTGCAAAAATGGGGAATGAAGTCTCCTCACTGCCAAAAGATGTAACAGGAAGCTCCTGTTGAGCTCTGCATCTCATGGCAGAAGAGGAGCACACCAGGATGCTATCAGAGTAATCACCAGTTCTGAGCTGCAATGAAAGACAGTTGTTAAAACAAAGTTTCTTAAAATAAATACAGTTAAAAGGCAGTTGCTTAAAACCAAACAAAAAAGCTCAGATCTTTAGCAGATGCCACCATAGTCTTAAAGGCTGTTTTGAACTGGATTGTGGCCATGAGCTTCGGAATGTTTGATGCCTACATAGCAACTGGGTCTTTTACAATTTTTTAGGTCACAATAATTATTTCTTAGATTGTTTTCTATAGAAACTGAAAGGTAAATGATAAAGGAGTAGCAAAGTCCAATATGTGATGCCTTTTCATTTCATGTAAGCTTTCTGAGCTGCTCTTGAATTTAAGCACCTAAATTGTTGTTTAAATCCTTTAAGCCCCACACAGACACTACAGCAGGCAGCCTGCTCTTAAACTACAGCTCATACAGCTTTTCTCTCCTCTCCCAGATTACATAGCTAAAATAGACCTTTCTAAGGATAAACTTGTTTTTATGAATTTACTGATAACAATTTCAAATATTTCTATTTGTTTAAATATCTTTACACCTTTTCACAAAAACAATAATGTAAACTGAATTCTTTTTTCTAGAAAGAAAACAATTATGTGCATTCTATCTAACATTTTATATGGTAGAACATGAACTTCACATTGTACTACCACGAAAATGCAAACTGTTTCATTGCTGCTTTCTTAAAAGTATATTTCTACGGAGCCATTTAAAGCCAATTTAAGTTTTTTAGCAATTTCCTTTTGGAAATAAAACTATAAGTAGCTACTGTTTGTGAAAATTCAGTGAGATTTTGTTGTATTATCTTTTGTAAAAACTATAAAAATTAAACTATGTAAGTTTCTATTCAAATTTAGTCCAACTGACCAAGTTTTGGTGCTTTAAATAATTGGGTATTGAATATCTTTGGCTAGAGGGAGGGGACTTTTCTCTTTGTTTTGTTTTTGTGAAGAAACGCAATTACCTTTTCTATATACTATGAACGCTAGTAAATGGCTTGGAACTAGAAAAGGTTTCATGTTATCCTAATAAACCACATTTTAGATGTGATAACATTTTTAGCTCATTCATATTCTTACAAAAGCAGAGATATTTTTAACAGGGTTGGTACTGGTTTGCTACCCAGTCTCATTCACTGGCTTGATTTTTTTCCCCCGAGTCGTGTTTTTTCTACCTGCTTCAGCCTCATACAAGGTTCAGTCATTCTCAGAGGATCTATCCTGTGACCTACTGATCTTAGTTTTCCCTTTTGCCCTGACTTCCTTGAATTGAATCACTATGTTCTCCCTTTGTAGAGACAGAAGGCAGCGCGGCCCACACTAAGAAGTCAGCAAAAGAGAAATTTAAGCCTAGTTATAAAAAGGCTTCTTACTCCTTCTGTGGGATTTTTGTAGTTGCTAACATGCTTCCTTCTGTCCCCAGAGCTTTATTGTGCTTTTGGTAACTCACAAAGGTGATAAACCTCTTTTCTCTGGAAATCTGTCCTTCAACAGTCATCGCACAAAAGCTGTGGCTCTTCCCTGCCCTTCAGTCTGGAATGCTACTTTACAAGCCATCTTTTCTCATGGTAAAGTTGGAGACAAGAATAAATTTATACACTGGTTGATGTAGCAACAGCCAAGTGCTGTAGTTGCACAGTGACACAGGAAGGAATGCTCTGCCTGTGAGCCAAATCCATTCAAGAGCCTCCTCATTCCATCTCCATCTGCAAGTGTGTGAAAAATCCTGGTGAAGGTATGAAGCTCAACTGGGCCATAGGAGAGCAGAAGTTGCACAGCTACATAGTGCCATAATGCAGTGAGACGATACAGTTCAGAGCAGTCCCTCCCATGTGTCAGGATTTTGCTTTTCCCAGTCCCTGCCTGTTTTTCTGCCTGCTTTCAACCTTCTCTTTTGTTTCCAGTTCCCTTTCCTTTTTACATTTTTTCCTCTACCCTTCAGCCTTTTCCAGCTATATTTCCCTAACTCTTGCTTCAGGGTACCACCTATTATCCTAAAATACCATCTCTTATCCTATTACCTAAAAAGGCTTCTTCACAGCTATGCTGTGATTATAGTCAGCTAATATCCAGACACATCAAGGCTATAAACATTTCCCTTACTGTTTTTTCAAGTGCAGTCTCCAAATGGCACTAGTTAATATACCATATTCATTATCACAGAAAAAAGTTTCCTTTCTTAGGTATTTTGGAGTTATACTTCATGGAAAATACATCCACTTCCCCTTACGCAAGCATTCATTGGCATTTGTTTAATCGTCAAGAAGTTGCTAAAACTGTTTGTAGATGCCTTGCTAGAAGGTTCATAATGTACTTTTGCATATCCAAAGCCAATATTGTCACTGACAGTATTTCATTAGCAAGTTCTTCTAAGATGATAATTTGATTTGATTAATTACAAAGGCTGAGAATTTTAGGAACCCCCCCGTGAGCAGCAGCAGTCAATGGGAATCACAGTGACTGACAATGAGGGGAGGAGACCTCCCAGGAGACAATGCTTGTTATCAAATCTGTTGGTAATAAACACTGCTGGTAATGTTAAAACAAACAGTCCCTGAATAATTTCCTTTCCTTGCATCTCTTCTCAGTATTAGTAATGAGTTTCCAGTTTATGTCTTGTTAGCATCAAGAGGTGTTTATCTTTCCATTAAATTTCATGCAGACTGATCTGGAAAGTAACAGGAATGACAGTCCTGGAGGACTGAAGAAAAGGACTGCTAGGTCACTCTTTGAGTTTCATGTTTTTCGTTCAGGCTGTCAGGGAAAAAAAAAGGGAGACCCTCCATCAGGGTAAAGCCACAAAGATGAGAGTGTTGATTCCAAGTATCTATTCTGTTTTGGGAATATTAATAAGATAGACAACTATCAAACTTTGATGAATGAAATGGCTTGGTCAAAGACTTGAATACTAGTAAAAGACTTTAAAATGTCATCCACATATAGTTTTGAAAAAAAATCTCATTAACCTTCTTTAAAAATCAAACATCTTGCCCTTGGTGCAATTATAAAATAACTAGAACAAGTATTAATAAAAAAGGAAATTTTCCACTAAAGTGAACATGCACCCTGTGGTCAGTCTAAGGACAGTACACAGCAGGGGCTAGTCCTTTTCTTTCAAAGGATGATAGAGGCTTCAGCTGATATCAGTGTAAGTGTCTTGCTATTAAATTAGCTTGGCTACAATGTCCAGTGACATTTTTTTCCTAATTCTTTCATTTGTATGAATCTGTTAACAAACATAAAGCTTGCAGTATGCTCTGAATGCAAGACTAGCTATTTTCAGTAAAGACCAAGATGTCAACAGGAGAATATCTATTCAAATTGAAAGGAATTCTTTATCTAAAAAAAATTCTGAAACTGTCCTAAGTATCATGATTCCCCCCAAGCTCATCTTTAAAATCTGATTCAGATTTATACTGACAAGGTCACAGCTTTAGAATGTCCAGTACAAAAATGTGAAAGGCATGGCCCAATGTACCAAGAAGCCCACCCCAAACAATAATGGGCTTTACAATATCCATCCTAAAGTTTCAGAGAAAGACCACAAGTTCTCCACTTGGTTTTCTGTGTTTGGTGTTACCAGAAGGCTAGAATGCTTAATAATAAGCAGAATATCTAGATCGATGTCAGCTGCTGTTTGTGTATTGATTTAAAACAGACTTTTAGATAAAACCTATTTCTATAATCTAATTTTGAGGTGACAAAAGCAGATGAGATTCAGTGATTAAAACTGCAAGATAATGTCTGCTTTAAAGCACATGTCACTTACTCATGCAGAATGTCAATTCCTGAATTAAAGAAACAGACCTGGATGTCATTCGGCAAAATCAAGAAAAACATCTGCTCCGTGTGCAGCCAGTGTCTCAAAAAGTACTTGAAGCTTATTTTCTGGAAATGACTAGGTATTACTGTCAGTATACTATTATATTTTGGAAAGAATTAGGTATTATTATTGTAATTAAATTTCCTTTTCAAGCTTAAAGTTACTTTTTTTTTCCCTTTATGTGTCTCCCTCTAGTTTATTATGGAAAACAAATGACTGTCATTCCCTGCATCACGTCTCAGCATTGAAAAATATCCACTCCTGATCCACAGTACAATCTGTTGCTTGCAATTTTAACAACCAGACGCTAATGTTTGTTGCCTTATCTCGCATTGTTGCTCCTACTTAGGGCAAATGCCTGACAGACAGACATCTACTCTGCATCTTTTTTTTTCAGAATGCTGCTCAAACTTCTTAAACAATGATTAGTACTGAAAACATGTCAACAGTTAGGTTGCCATGGGGCTAAAAGGACTCATCCATTCCTTCTCTAGGAATGTCTGTCTACCTCACCAATATATGTATACTGTTTTAAGCTCCACTTTCTGCTGCAGAATAAAATCATCTTATTATTCTGAGTTCTTATGCTACTTGTTATCTTTAGGACTCTTAAGTGCTAGTAGTATGAAAACAGACTGTTATTCTCAAAAAACACCCAAAAGTCAGCTCCAAGTTTTCCAATAGTAATCTTTGTACCAAATGATTCTTTTGTAGTAGTAACTTTTACAAGAGTGATGGATAGAAATTAATTTCAGTAAACTCTGATTTTCCTCTCTCCCCCTAGGTGTATTAAGACTAGTTGTCTAGAACATCAGGTATTCTGGTTATTAAAGCAACTTGCTTTCTGACTCCTGTCTTTCCTAATGAACTGTCAAGTCATCTGTTCTGCCTATGGTCATGATTTACTAACCATAACTGATGGTGATATTTTATGACATACATTTGTCTAATATGGATGCCATTTCCATGTAGCAATTTTATCAGTGTGAACCTTATGGAATTGGTAGGCCAACAAAGATTTTTTTAATTTTAAATTAAAATCCATTCAAAAAATCTGCTTTTCACTAAAAAAAACCCAAAACAAAACACAAAACCAACAACCAGAATATGCAAGAATATTCAAGGCTAAGTTATTCCACTAAAAAATGTGTGCAGCCACATTGCATAAACTCCCTGAGAAGAAAGCCAATATTATGGAATCAATCATCTAAGGTAACTAAGAATGTAGGTGAAGCCTCTTGACTCTTGAACAGTGATCTTAGTTGTAAACACCACCAAGCAATCTCTCACATTGCAGTAGACATTTTTATAATCATCATTTTTGCTGTAAAAGAGCAGTCCATAAAACATAGAGTACAACATCATAATAAAGTCTGTTCTAAAATTCTTTCAAATAACTTAAATGGTTTCTCTCTTGACATGTAAGATTTGATAAAATTTACTTCGTATTCTTATTATAATTGGAGGCCTACTGCTTTACATTTAACTCATATTCTGTAAGTTTTTAGCCAATGCTACAGTTAAATGTGTGCACATATGCATATGTGTGTGTGAAAGTGAGAGAATTAGTATTAGTATATTAGTATTAACTAAGAGTCATGGCAAGCTTTCAAATTTCAGTTGTTCTAAGTTTACAATACCTACAGAAAATACAGATGAATGCATTGTGAGCATAATATTTATAATATTTCACAGATGGCTTAGTTTAAAACTTGTAAAACTAGTTTCATGACAATTAAAAGCTATCCTAAATTTATCCTCATTTTGGGGGTTTATACTAAGCGCTATTACTACAACATAATGATTTATCAAATGGTATTATCATCAAAAAGTAGAAGTCTTACTTGGATATGACCTATTCTATTTTTCTAAAATGTGGAGTTGATCAGAAAGATTTACTCCCAAATATTATGCTAATAGTATTTTTTTATAGCTTTGAAAATCTTTCACTTAAAAATCAACACAGACTACCAAAAAAACCAAACTGAATTACTATGTATCCTCACATTGATAACATAGCAAAAAGCTATTACTTCTGCCAACAGAAGGTTTTCTCTTATAGCGAAATCTGCAATGACAGGACACTTAGAAATGTTGGCACTTTCCAATCTCAGCACCTTGATCAACGTGCAGATAGTCTCACCGCGCTTCCATAGTGTTATTAAAATCTGCAAATGGCCAGCAACTGTAAAAAAATAATTTATACAAAATAAATACATATGGCATCTGCTGCTAAGAATACCTTAGCCTTATAGCTGGAATTTGAAAGGCATATTCTAAGCAAAAATGCTGCTGAGTTAGCATTTTCTTAGAGGCTTGTGGGAAATTAGAGGTCTGTCAATGACATGCATCATCATTTCAAATGAACTGTGGAATCCAATAAAATAAGTGTGCAGATTCCACATAGTTGGAAGTGGGCACAAGAATTTTGTAATTTCTCATGATTTCACGCAATGGCTTTTCCATTATTATGTCATTTTTTTGGCACTTCTGAAATTGAAAATCTAATAAGTAAATAGACCAAAGATTAAAGTAGCTTCGTAGGAGGAGAAAATGACTTAGGAGGACTAAGGATTATGCCTGACATATTACTTGGACCATGAAGTTCTATTTCAATTGTAGAAGTAGCGCCAGAGCCCGTCATGCTTAGCCGAGATGCAGAACCTATGCAAATAGATAGGAAAGGACCTAGGGCAAAACCAAAGAGCTCTGCCAAATGTCTCCTGTAAGGGCAGTTTAGCATA
Source organism: Calidris pugnax (assembly GCF_001431845.1). Classification (NCBI taxonomy): domain Eukaryota; kingdom Metazoa; phylum Chordata; class Aves; order Charadriiformes; family Scolopacidae; genus Calidris; species Calidris pugnax. Next base: position 32,355,592 of record NW_015094510.1, read on the forward strand.
TTCCTGCCCCAATGTGAATGTCCTACCTAATGCCAGAAACTTTCAGCCTTGTAAGAGAGAACTGCATGTCCTGGTCTAGTAAAACCACACAAATCTCATCTTTTCATTAGCAGTTTAGATTAGAAAGCAACCTGAAAATGCTAGAACTTGTTTTCTTTTCATCATTTCCTCCACAGTGGCAGTGTATTTTGCTAGCAAAAAGGCAGAACAGCCAGAGACAGATGTGTCACATCAGCCTGGCAAGATTCACTAGAGGATGTGCAACAAAACTCAGAACATTCTGTATTAAAGGGGTGGCTAGCACTGATAAGGAGAAGGAAAGGAAATAATTTTTTAGTCTACGTAGCAAAGATGGCAAAGAATGTACACTTTTTTCTGGATGACAAAGACACATAGCAATGTGTTAGTACATCTGAGAAAACAAAACAGAAGTCTCTTTAGGGGCTGAGAAATTATTACGTGTTATTTTCCCAAAAGATATTTTCTATGGAAAACATTGTATGTATATAGGTAATGTCTGTTCTGGCACCACTCCTGAAATGCAAAACAGATCTCTGCATATGTCTTTATGTACAATGTTTCCAATAATTTAAGATTCATAACCATTTCCATGATTCATCAACTTAGGTATTTGTCATGTAATTTTCCCTAATATTGCTGTGGTTCTGAGGCTACAAAATTAAAACAATTTCCATGGATTCCATAAGGACTTGTGCCTTTTGTATTAACTTGGTCATACTGCAAGTTAGTTATAATTTCTATATTTTTTTTTTCCCCTCAGAAGGAAAAGCATAATTCATTTCTTCTCTCATCATCTTTGCAGAAAAATATGTAGACTGCACAATTTTTCCAAAGAAATCTTAGAATGGAAGCTCCGGGTGAAATCCTGGTTGTACTGAAGTCTAATAGAGACATTCAAGGTCAGGCTTGATGAGGCTCTGAGAAATCTGATCTCATTAAAGATGTCCCTGCTCATTGCAGGGGGGTTGGACTAGATGACCTTTAAAGGTCCCTTCCAACTCAACACATTCTATGAATCTATGAAATGCAAAAGCCAAATTTGGTCCCTAACTTTTGACACATATGTTTTTCATCTAAGGTTACCAGATAATCAAATACCTTATAAATCTTCCTCTTCAAAAGATTAACCCTTCACTAAATATTTCTGCTTTGATAATAAACAAGACTAACATATTTTGTAAAATTACTGCAATTAGAAGAATAGTTATTGATAATACTAGAATACCATAATTATATGGTATTAACTTGAAACTACCCTTTTACAACAGACTGAGAAGATATTTCACATTAATGTGAAAGACTTCTGGAATAAACAACCTATGGAAATACACTAGAATGATTAAAGAATGTGATATATTACACATAGAGATGAGATGAAGAATAAACAGAGTTGCAAAACAGAATTAATTAATTCAGTACATTATTTCAGACATCAGAACTGAAACACTTGCCTTGGAAAAATGAAAACAGTTTTCCAGTATCATTAGCTAACAAAAAGAACTGAGTTTTTGCCTGGGATGGCATTTATGGTGGTTATTCCCCAAAGCCTCTAATGATAAGCATCTTTTATGCTAAGACAGACTGTTTATTTCTTTAGCTTTGAAATACCATGTGATTTTTAAATTCATTTACTGAGCTGTATGAAAGCCACACATTTGTTTCAAAAGTCTCAAAAAACTGTTGCTTGGTTAATCTCAAGTAACTGAAATTATACCAGTTTTGGAACTAAATTAGAACAGAAAGGAATGAGTAAATGGAAACTGAGAGAAGATGTTGGCAGGGGAATAACTAAATTTGAAAAAATTGTCTTTTTTGTCTGGAAATTTAGTAATTAGCACTAGAGCCAAAATCCTGCCTGAGGCCTCATCTCTCAAGGGATCAGAAATCTGTCCGAATCACCACAGTCTGTGTAATTCATAGATCAGTAGAAGCATTCTTATGTGAGGATATTTTTTCTTCCCCCAACAGCTAGAATATAGGTTATAAATTGCAGAAATTCTTTTTTTCAAGTCAGGATTCAGAAACTTTAGGAAGAAAATGACAATTCACTATCTAGACTGGCAAATAATTTCACTATTATCGTACTCCATGGAATAAAGAAACAGAAATTGAAAATGTTGCATTGTCATACCATAGACCAAGAATTTGATTTAGGGCACATCACATACAGGTATCCTAACAGATTGCTTCCGTAACCTCAGTTGTCTCCTTGTTCTGACCAAAGCCAGGCATCCTTATAAAACTCCAACTGTAAATAATAGCTAATATGAAAGTGAGAATATCTTCTGAAAGAAAACAAACAAACCCTCTTTCATCAGAATATTCAAATTATGATTCTTGGTCTCCCAATTTTCTCTGTGTTCCTCCATGGAAAACCATAAAAGGGCAGGATTACAAGCAGTCGATATGGTCGGTTTTAAGGATAGCGATTGGCTGCAGTTTTGAGAGACGTTTTTTATCACAATGTTAAAATAAATGTGTCATTCTAAGTCTCTTGAAACCCATGCTTAGAAACATGACAGAAAAGGTTTCAGAAATAATAAATTCCAACAATTTTGTGCATAAGGGAGTAATTTGTTAATATAATAATCTTCTTTTCTCTTTAGGCTTAAGCTCCCAAAAGAACTAATATTTAAAATGCATTTTTAATATTGACATTTAAGATTAAATACAAACATTTTTTATTTTAAACATATATATACACCAAATGCAACAGTTCAAAAGTCCTAAGGTTAGGTGTATTTATGCTTTCTTAATTTATTTTGTCTGTATCAGGTTATTTAAAGATTTAAGCAGTTACCTTTTCTTAGAAGATTTTTCTTCTCCTTAGAACTGCTTTATTACCTAGCTGTTCTTTAAATAGCTCTTAAGAAAGCCATTTCAATTTAATTTCCATTTTCACTGCATTAATTATACCTTCTGTGTAGAGAGCGTGATGCATGAGAGTGAAAAAGAATTCTTTCTAGTCAAGTCATCCAATACTGCAGAGAAGTACGTTGTAGTATCACTTTTCTGCACTTGACAGGCCCAATTCTCAAATACAGTCTTTTTCTCACACTATTCTTATTGGAAAGACTTGCCATTCCTTCATGGGTAAGGACCACTGCATTTCTTGTTTTACTTCACAGGATGTATCTTTTTTCTTCCTCTGACAAGTGCTCTTTGTACCTATTATTTTCCTGACCATAAACACCACTCCTACGCAGTATCCCAATCAAAGTTTTAACAGTATCTGACAACACTGAATTAGCATTTCACAGAATCACAGAATCATCATGGTTGGAAAGGACCTCTGAGATCACGGAGTCCAACCATAGACACACACAAAAAAAACCCCTTACATTCTTGGCCACTAGAGATTTTATCACTGCTACTGAAAATATGGTTTATCTGATGCTTTTTGCCACAGCAGATAGGTAGTCCACAGCCAGTCACTGTACTGCTAACACAGATGAATTCTTCTTTGGTTTCCAAGAACTGAATTCCAAAGTTATAAGATCATTCTCTTCTTTTTACTAATTCCTTTGAGTATTCTCTCTTTCCCTAAATTAGTTAATATTAGGAACTTGAAAGTCTATGTGATTTAGTCAAAGAAAATTGTCCCTGATATTAAGAGCACAACTGGACTTCTAACTATAATTTACAAAAACTAGAGCATAATTAGTTCACAAAAGCTTCTACTGTGCATAAAATATCTTGCAGATCCACCTGACTTTACCAGCCAATACTGTAAAGGCTTTGCTTTTCAGTTCAACTTAAAGTAGTTTGTGGTTTTTAAACCAGCAGAGGTCTTATTTACAAAAAAAAAAAGCATTGAAAAAAGTGTGACTTTTGTACTTTTTAGATAAAAAAATAGTTAAAATATCTTGAGTCATCTCTCACTCAACTAGTCAGAGGACTAATGCTTCAGAACAGATATCAACAAAAATAACAGATACTGGTCTGAAAGACTTTAAACAGACTATAGGTCACGGTGAAGAATTCTCATCATCTCAGGAGCAAGACAACAGATAAATAAGTCTTATTGCTGAAATTAATTCTTTACAGATAAGGCTGGTAGAAGTCCTCATTAAATAATGGATTTACTGTGTTGTGTACTCTTTAGATTTCCTGTGCTCGAGTAACTGACTGGCTCAGAAGACTGATGGTAATTTTTTTGATTTGCAATGAACAGATTAGTACAGAATGCTCACTTCTGACTTCAAATAAAGTCAGACATATGGATGGCAGCTGACATACCTCCTCATCTGTTGCAAGTTAAACTTTGCCAGAAATAAGGAGATAAGACAGCAGAGAGAAAAACCATTATAGTTTCTTAGAAATTTGTAAAAGCATTCCTCACTTGAAGTATGAATCACAGAAATATTATTTTGCAGTAGTAGGTTGGCTCAAAGTGCTGCAATGACTGAAATAAAGATAAAAGCATAAATAAGCAAAAAGCTGTTTCACATAAAATCACTGATAACACATGATCAGTAGTTAGCAACTACTAACAGAAGAGTTATCAGTGATAATTGAACAATATATTTAAAACCACATTAAATAATTACATCTCAAACTTTTCAGCACTTTTGTTACTTTAATTATGACATACCTTTAAATTAAAAACAGCAAAGGAAATGGTTCTGAAACATCAAAAATGAAACACTTAGGAACACTTGTAGAAGCTCATCAGTCTTATTATAGGCAATCTACTTTTTAAAAAATACAGACTAAAAATGGCAAAAGTCCCAAAATATTAAAAATCCTCCAAATCTTTAGATTAATGTACTGTAGAGGTAAAAATGCCATTTTTAATAAAAAGAATGCAAATAAAATTGCTTAAGGATGTCTGTTGAAATCCAAATAATATCCACTGATACTCTAAAGTTCAGGTTAAAGATTAAAAATTATGAAAGTGCAGAAAAAAAATAAACCCAGTAGTGTACGATTCATTGAGCACAAGATTTACATTAGTGAAATAAGGGATCAAGCCCTAAAAAGCTAAACCAAAACAACTTCAATTACTTAGATGCAGAAATACAAGCATCTCATAAAATAAGGCTTCAGTAACTTTTATCTCTTTAGAAAGCATACTAACTTGAAAGCTCTGGTGATACACGAATACAAACAAAACAAAACAAAAAAACATGACCAAAGTAAACCAGGTTAATAACACTACTAATTTTTCAGAAAAATCACATTTTCCTCCTACTTGAAGCCCAAAAAATAAATATTCTGAGTTGGACTGCAATACCACACATTCTAAACATAATTATCAATACAAACTCCAGAATATATATTCAGCGCTCCTTACTAGTGTGGGCAAAAATTATACTTCAGGGAGTATCATTTTAGAGGCCTCTTAGAGTAAAGACAGGAAAAGTAAAACAGGTTAGTTTTTTACTCTAGTAGGACACAATTTAAAAGCAGAGGGTAACTAGAAACATACCTCAGAAATTAATACACTTCTGAAGAAGAGCAATTAAAAAATATACTCCACTATTTTCCATGGGGAGTATCAACAAGTGTTACGAATGCTTCCATTGTATTGTCAGAACTCAGCACTTTAAGACTTTACAAGCACTTGATACATTCACTTAAGACAGTTAGCTTGCAGTTTGGGACAAAGTTTATACATTGAAAAAAAAGAAAGTTAAACAGTATATTCTGAGTTGAATTTCATGGCTAATAACGATAGTTAAATTCACAGTCTCAGAGGTGCCTTTGTATTAAGAAGCCTACTCAGCAGTTTTAGTTGTAATATTAATATCTAATTATCTTTCCATGTATTTTTGGTGTGGTTTTGGCTAGCAAAACTTAAGGTTGTATTCCTCAGGTTTGATTTTATTTTTGGGTAGGATATTCCAGGCCTACGCGACAGGGAAAAAAGTCCCTTGTCACAAAGAACAAGCACTTTGAACAAACAACTTCTAATCAAATAAAGATATTTAAAGCTAGCATAAATAAAGCAGATTCCAAATCATCCAAAAAACATACAGCAGCAAAAATTTCTGCTCCAGGAAAAAGGACTGAAAGAATAAGCAATGTATTTGTCTGCCACATGGATAATCTCTATCATTCTAAAGAGGAAAGACTGTGTTGACAAATTAAAGCTCTCCGCATCATCAGAAAACTCATCAAGGTACTTAAAAATGGTTGAAAGGAGTCTTCATGTTAACTCAACAGAGGCCCTGTTTAGCTAATTCAGCTCCAGATTGCAAAAAGTCTCTGTACAGAACAAACCCCTTCGACCTGGCGTGATTCCTAAGGCAGTCTGGTTTTCTGCACTATTCCGAGACCATTCCTATTGCAGCCATTCTGTATCGATTGTCATAGATCATTTCTCATCCTTAAGTAGGTTCATTTTCATTCCTGGTACATTAGGTACTGTTTCAACCTCAATCTGAATTGCTGTTTAATAAGTTAAATAATCATAAGAAGTAATTACCCAACATTTAAGCTGATTTGTAGCTGTGAGGCTGCAAGATTATCAGGGATATTATGTACATATTTCTGTTCTTTTGTCTTCTGAGGGAACAAATGGATTTAAGTTGTTTAAACTTGGACTGAGACAGGAAGTTTCAAAATTTCTCACATAGTTTTAAATTTAAATACTTAATTTATCCTCAAGAAAGTTATTCAGTATTTCTTGTTCAGTTCGCTCATCTGTCTATCAATTTCTTTTTATACTGTGTTAAAATATAAAGAAGAATTTGTAAGAATTTCAAGAGATAAATGTGATCTCTGATCTGAAAGCCATTGGTGGCTAAAAGATTTTTGGGAAAAATATCTATCTGCCTTGTCCCAACCCTTCTCTTGGCATGTACTTTGGTCAATGTTAGGGACAATATGCATTGTGAATTTATTCCTTCCTAACATTCTTGGTCTTTTGCTCACTCCAAGAGCATCTTGAACCACTGCTATAAAGCGAAGCTAAGGAAGTGTTTGCTCGTGAAGAAATGTGAAATAATTTCCTGTATTATTAGATTTTTGCCAAATACTGCATTTGGGATTTTTTTTTTTTAATTTACTAAAAAGAAAAGTTCTTTACAGTTCTTGACTCAAAGAATAAAGACTTCTATTACATTGTTAAATGCAAGCCTATGACAAACGAACAACCCAACTAACTTAAAGTTCTAGTAACTGGCTTTTTTCCCCCAACAACCTTAGATACTGCTCATAGTAATATAATGTGGGATAACACTGCCACACCAGTCCAAAAACCATCCAAGACTAAAGATTAACTGTTAGTTACTATTGCATCATGGAGACCTTGAATATCACTATACTCTGTGTTCATGAAATACTGCTGAAGAGCCTCCTGGAGTAACGAACAGACAGTAAGTTCATTTTTTAAGTGTGCATCTGTTTTTCAGCATAGTTACACAGTGGTGCTTCCCTGCTTTCTAAATATCTACCAAGGCTTAAGACTTGCCTGAAAGACAGTTGGCACCTGTGCAAGCTAGACAAAGTGGGAGGTAATAGAGATTGACAGAGGGAATTATCTAGGGTTTTGGGTAAGTCTGCAAGAGCTGTCTCAATTAAGGGAGTTTGTTAGTTTTTTAACAAAAGGCTTCACTACTGGAGGCCCTAAGTAGATCAAATACTGCTACTGGCTTTTTGGATTTACCATGGAAAGAAGTGTTTTTTTCATCTCATGCTGACCATTGGATTATGATCTACCATGCTAGAGGAAAATCCCTGCACAGGAATACTCTAGTGTATTTAGAAGAATTCAGAAGTTACATTAATGCAGGAGGCATTAAAACAAGGCAGATGATTGATCATTTTGTATTTCCCAAAAGCTTTAGCTGGATTTGAACTTCATCTCAATACCTAGTTTTGTACCAACTCAGACCACACTTCCTCCCACCAGACTCTGGGTCAGCTTTGCTTCAGCTGCATGCGAGGTCACCAGACTTCACCTACCTAGAGATCTGTACCTCAACGGAAAGCTGAATTAGAGTTCTGAAGAGTTCATAGTTTCTAAAAATACCTCCCAAACCAAAGTATATTAAACAACATCCTTTTAAAGAATTAAAGACTATGTCTTTCAAAGGTTTATATACTCAAATGCAACAGGTGAGAGATAGTACAAGTCTGTTTTCCCAAAGGTTATTCTAGGGAGCATAGTAGGTTTCTTTCTTTCATGCTTTTATCATTCCAGAAGTACCACTGATTCTATCATTACATGTCTGGTAAAAGACAGAAGAGAATTCTAACAAAGCTGTTAAAGAAAATACATATTTTTAATGACAACCATTTTTGGTGAAAAAAGTCCTGACCTGCGGAATTTGATGCCAATATGAAAAGTATTTCCTAACACCATTAAGTATTGTGAACTCCAAATTTTGATGCTGCAGAATTTGCTTAGTAAACCATGCTATACTCTACATAGGGATGTAGTTAATAGATGGCTCTGTTCAGGCACATGCAAAGTTGAAAACTGTTCCCAGCAGGAAATTTACGTGCACAGGAGAACACCACTTTCTGGCCACACTGGACTCCAAGGAGATAAGAGTAGAACTCCTCTGTCAGAGCAACATTTGCTTCAAGTACCCTTCCTGTCCCACCTCCATCTTCTCAGTCTCAGAAGCACGCAAGCTGTGGGCTTCTTTTAGCATCTTTTCCTTGGGATAAGAAAAGTTACTGATAAGAAATCTGAACCAGTTCTTTCCCAATATAATTCTTAACAGAAAAGATCAATGAGATAATTTATTCTGTTTAATAGAACCAGACTGGTCTTTAAAAATATCATTCCCTGATTCTTTTTCTGTTCAATTAAAAAAAAAATAATCAAATTTTTCCAGTATGCACTCTGGTATGTATCCTATTTTATACAAATATATAATGAATCCTTTTATGCTTCTCATTAACTGAGTTATTTTCAGCATGCCTATGCTGTTCATATCCAATTTTACTACATACTCCAAATGAGAAAAAAAAAAGAATGTATTTCAGGCTTTTACTGAAGCTAAATATTTGCACAGAAAAAGATGGAAAGTATTTAAAAGTTCAATGATTCTATTGAGATAACAGCAAGTGTCATGATTATGTGGTACTTCAAACAAAATCCAGAAATACCAATTTAAAACAAGTACATTGAATGTATCCTGCATTCTGTCCTAAACCCAGAGTAATTTGCATCTACCATTCTCATTCTTTGTCTTAGATGGCTGACCCCTAGAACACAGAGTCTAAAGACAACAGCAAATTTGTATTTGACCTGGTTTTATTAAATATTTATAAATTCATGAAGTTCAGCACTTTGAAAATAAGAATTCTCTTTCATTTACATTTCTTTTCATATTTCTGAGATTTTATTGCTGTCAGCTATGGCCAACCATTATGTCTTAGGAAGCATTCAGGACTGAGAATAAGATGTCCAGCATTAACCTTTTTACCTAATAAAACATCAGTACAGCTCAATTGCTCATGACATTGTCCTCAGTCATTTAATTCACTTTCTATCTGCACTCAAGAGAAAGGATAGCAACATTTTCTGGTGCTCTGACTATCAAGTAATTCACCTCAGCCTGTGAAGGATTAAGTGGTAAGGCAGCTTCACATCTTAAGTTTTCAATCTCTTTCTATGAATTAGTGCTGACAACACAGTCTTTACATACCCATTTTCATCTCATGATCAAAGCTACATTTCTATTGGTTAAGAAAAATGCATCTCTACACGTATAATTTCGAGCCTAAATTCTTAATAATCAAAAAGAAAAAATAGGATTACAATTTTACAATTTACAGTGACATTGCCAATATACTAAGGCCCTTAAGTCAAATTTTTCTCAAAAATGATGCAGCCTCTGATTAATAGCACAGCAGAACTTCCACAGAAAAATCACCTCGGTTGTGTTGGGCACTATTCAGGCACATACATTACTGTTCCAAAGAGATCATAGTTTAATTTCAAGCAAGAAAATTTAACAGTAACAAGAAACGCCAATGGAGACAAATAAATTAAGCTCAGGCAGCTATTGCACACAAGGTAAAAAAAAGGAGTCAGACTTGGAGTGATTTCTTCCTTACGAGGCTAATAAAGAAAATTTGCTTCTGTCTCATGGAAACACCTATAAATACCTATTTCTCCTTTTATTTTTCTAAAACCTTTATGTTTTCCACTTGTAAATGACAGAGTCACATACACACTGCAATGGTCTTACAATAGTGGTTCATCCACTTGAATGAAAAGTGACTAACACTAACTGCCTCGAAGGAGCAGCAAGAAACCTCTGATAGCAGCCAACTGTGCATCCTGTGCATTCAGCCACAGTTAGTGTTTACCAGCAACAATTTTCTTTCAGTTACATGCAGAGCTTTGGTGAACCTACCTCATTTCCACACCATTAACTTCCAAACACTTTTTTCTTCCCACTGTCACTCACCATGATCTCTTCTCTTTTTTTCTGTCAAATCCAATAGCTTCTCCAGCAGTCTCTGTCTACCTCAGAACAACCCCAGACCTTGCTTCTTCTAAACAGCCTTTCTCTCATTCACTTCTGTCTTTCTGAGCATTTTGGGCAGTACCTTTGAAATTGCTCACCACCATTATTCTGTGTTTACCCCCAAAGTAAGAAGCATCTCATGATCCCAGGTGTGGTAGGCAGAGCCAATTTAACTGGGTTACTTAAAGTAGCAAGACACAATGCTTCACTTGCTCAGGCAGCAGTATTATTGTGCCAAACAGCAAGCAGTTCATGGTTGGCAGTGCTCTGAAGCATGGGACTTTATCTCCTGTAAATAGGATTAGCAAATGAAAATATGTATTCTAGTTTCATACAGCGGGATTATCAGCAAACCAATGCATTTCTGTGATGTTCCTTTTAGCTCTATTTTCAGATGAGTACTAAGACCTCCTTTGTTAACCTCTTCTGTAACAAAATGCACATATTCTAACAAGTTAGAATGCAGATTTAGACTATAAATTTTAGATCATTTCTTTAGGAAAAATAATGGAAATATCTCAGCCATAAATTTTCCTATTAGAAGAGAAAAAATGGTATCCTAGAATCACTACAAATAACAGAGAAGCTAAATGCATCCCATAAATAGCCACTCATTACACTATTTAAAATACTGTGTGCTTCCAGTTCTAAGACATTAATTTTATATATGCACTTTTTAAAAACAGAGGGAAATACTGCTGCACAAGATTTTCTTCATGACTCCCAAAAGCAGATTCTGATAGTCAACTATTTTTGAGCAGTCACCGAAAATGAAAAATCATCTGCTCATGTTAATTCACTGTTCAAGAACACTGTATTTGTCATCTGAAGCTTTATAATATGTCTCCAGAACAGGCTCATGAAAAATTATCACACAATCTCATACTGAAGCAACATAAGAAAAACTTTCCACATCCCTGAACTGTTTCCATATTTACTATAAGTCCATCCTCATTACTAATTACTTATTTTTATTTGCAATTTAAAATGTAGTTTAATACACTTATGCACAAAAAACCTAACCCTCTGAACTTTCACTGAACAGCAAAAGTAAATTTACCAGCCTGAGCGTGGATTATCTGAGTTGATTCTGCATGACGCCTGAAATATCCAGAGACTTAATTTCCAAGGAATGGATGGCATTTACTGTCTGTGGTACAAACTTTCTGTTAAATATATGAGGGGAATAACAGCGCAGCCAGAAATTGTGTTTCCCTCTACAGCAGTCAGAAATAAAGACATCATGTTACACAGAATGTCAGTCTCTCATTTGTATTTTACAATTTGCTTAAAAACTACTTCAAAGGCTAACCTTTAAAATGTATACATTTTATATACCACATAATGCAACAGTTTCTTCTCCACAATCAATTAACATGAATCACCCTGCTGATTTTTTTCCATTGATAAAATTTAGTTGCGAACATCTAGATAGCAAAATAACTTCTTGTTATGCACAGAAATCATAAATATTTGTACCCATGATGAAAAATATAAAAATATTTTCAAGCAACATGGTGCTCTACTGCCTGCTTCAATCTTGTTGTAAAAGGAAGAAAAAATATTGCATTTATGTATCTCCAGATCTTTCCTCATAATTTGTTAAAAAAAAGCAAAACATTCTTTTTCAGTCCAACAAGGGATACAATGCTGAAACTGTCAGCTAATAGGCTAGACAATTGTTGCTTTCATTACAGACAATGTAGGATTGACAGAACCACTAGGAAGATGTACACTAGAACAATAAATGGCATTTTAGGCTGTATCGATGTCCAGTCATTAACCAGATGAAAACAATTTCCAGTAGTAACCAACACTAGGATCTAAAGACCCAGGGCAAAAATCCAACCTGCTAAATTCATTGGTTTAAACAACTAACAGACTCAGGGGAAGGAAAATTCTGTCCCCCTCTCCCCAAAAAATAGAGTTCCAAATACTGATGCAGACATTCACAAAGGGAAACTATTTTCAAAGCTTGCAATTACACAATCCTATGTTCAAAGATTGACACAATAACACCCTTCTTTTGGAGGAAAAAAATAACAGACATGAGCGTTAGCATATTTAACAGCCATCTAATTTCACATAATCACATCATTTGAAATATTGCTACAAAAAAAGAAGCAGTAAAATACATACAAATTCTCATTATTAATTCTCCCTTCTAAAAGATCTGCTCTGGTCTCTATCCTCCTCCCCCTTCTTTCTTCACCCTAGCAATGATTTCTGCCTCTCACAGACTTGATTGCTCTGATGACCTCAATCAAAAGGCAATTATCCAGTGAGGATGGAAGGTAATTATTCCCATCAAGGAGAGATTGAATGCACCTGAATAGACAGCTGCAGTTCTTCCAGGGATTACATTATTACTATAGCAATTGCCTCCATTAATTTGTGATGCATGTCAAATTTATGATAAAAAGTTGATTTGTTTGCAGGACAACTACTTTTCCTATTTCACTCAACACTCATTCTAAGGCAAAAGCAACAGTCAATTGTGAGTTACTTTAGTGTATATGTGACAACTCTCAGCATGCAACCATCTGCTTAGGAGTGAACATGACATAAAACCAGGAAAAGGGATTGAAGCTCTATATAGATACACCTTATATAATTCAGAGACAGAGCCAAAAGCATGGATAATTCAGCCCAAGCTTGCCAAAATCCTGCTGTCCGGACAAAAGTATAAGGACAATTAACACTAGTAAAAGAAAAATGGTTAAGGCTCAGCAAGAAAACAAGTTTACTCAACCTGTTTCCTTTCAACAGTAGATGGGAAATGTTTAATTTTAGAGGAGAAAGAATATCAAATCTGTAAGATATTTTGAAAGATCTGTACTTCAATATTTGAAACAAAGTCTTATTTCTGAAAGAGGCTGTCAACCCACCTGCTTTCAGATTGCTACATCTTAAATGCTGAGCCTTTTCTGGAAATTCTGGGTAAGGACTCTAATCCCTGTAATCATTCCATATGCTATAATTCTGCATTCCTTATGCAGAGTTACATGAGAAATGGGATTTCGAACATAAAAATTTGAATTTTAGTAGATTTGTATATAATTCTGTAAGTAATTAAAAGTGATCAGATGCTTCAGAATGGCAGTGGGTAAAACTGGCCCCTCTGAGGGCTGTTTACCCTGAATTAAAAGGGACCATCTTCCTTGGCAATTCTTACCTTCTAAAAGATGTAAAGCATAGAAGGCTAAATAAGAATATGTTTTACTCACTTATTGCTGAACTACAAGGAACTCTAATGGAAAGTCAGCCAATAAACACATTATTACATTTTATTAGAGGTTTTTTTCTGCATAGGCTACATTTGTAAATCTTGCATTTTAATGCAGGCAAAATATGTAAAACTTACCATTCTAATGCTAATAAATAGTCATAAATCTCACCAGTAAGGTCATACAGTGTAGTGTTAATTAGGTACATACATGACATATTTAATTTAGAACTAAGGATTTCTCTGTCCTAATCTTATATCCCTTCATCTTGGAAGTATACTATCTAGTCCTGTTGTCGTACTAATCTAAAATTTACTATTTTTTTTCTATAAAGGACACTACGGTCTCCAAAACCTGTATCTTAAAAGTGTATCACACAACTCTCTCTTTTGAAGTGTAGTCCAAAATAACCAAATACTTTTCTCAGCATCGTCAACATTTTACTATTCTCTCTATCTTCTCCCTGTAGTTCACTGAAATATGAAAGGGGAAGGGAGAGGAGAAGGGAGTAAAGTGTGAAGAATAAAAAAGAGCTGATAAAGAAGGGGGAAGTATTTATTTGCCCCACTTATTTCAAAATTCTTTTTTTTACTTTCCAAAGTAAAAGACACAGCTAAATTTCCAACCTCAAATGATAGCTGTTCAGTTCAACTGGCTTTGCTTCTGCAACGTGTTTTTTTGCTTTCTTTTTTTGTACTTTGTATGTTACAGAAAGTTTAAAGTACAGTCAAAGTTCACTTCCCTAAGCCTATTTCACCACTGACTAAACATACAAGCCCTAGTTTGGCTTGACTTCTTTTTTGTCACTACTTAGAGTTGTCTATCTTGAAATTCTCAATGATCAATGTCAGTTCACATATAAAATAACTTTTCCATGAAGAGATTAGCAGATATGTACTGCAGAGTTTGAGATGTCTACGGAACAGTGCCCTGTTAAATTTCTGTTCATCAGATATGGATAAAACAAAACACAAAGCTGTATTTTTCTTCCAGGAGAATGTTTGATACATGTATGACTTCTATTCAAATTATATTTAGATTCATAAACACCATGGCTAAACCTTTTGAAAGTTGCTAAATAACCTTCAGCCCATACATTTTTTAAAAGATTGACAGTTTCCGATTTAATTATGGTAAACTGCCTCAAGACATTGAGATACACCATATAAAGATCCTAAGAATTTAGGCAAGTTTTTCTCTATCTTAACTAGACACCAGTCAGCCTCCTGGTAGATACTCTTTGGTCTGGACCCATGTAACACAAGCTCCTCAAGGTCATGCAATTTGGTGCCTGAAAATTCTCCAGTCCCTTGAGTGTATTTCAGAGAACAGGGAAGAACTGGGCACTTAAGGATGACAAGCGGCCAGGTTTCTGTATTTGCCTTAGTCTTCAGTGAGAAACATGCTATTATTGGGTTATCTTAGTATCATTCTTATCTCAAGCTAGGTTAAAGAAAAATGCAAATAAAAGAAGTTATTCAAAACATCAAAAAATAGTTGACATACAGAGCCACAAAAAAAAAGAAATGGGAGTGGCATTTAATGTACTTGAACTATGATTAAATCAAAAATCCCTTCGTCTAGCAGGTGTGATATGGACTTCTCTGGCATCTGTGGATTTTATTTTTCTCCATGCCTTGTACCTCAGGTTTTATCCCTGAAAGAAAACCTAGTCTTGGTAAGAAAGACTTGGTTTTAGAATTAATTTCTATTTTGGAGCTCTCCAGTGGGTCTAGACTTAATCTGTTTTTCTAAAATGAGTTCACTTCTCTTTCATTACAGTAATAGTCTGACCATCCATCTGAATCAAAATAGACTTTCTCTCACTTCCTTAGAAATGCAAATTGCTTCTTAGACCAGATCAGTTCTTGTATCTGACAGACAAATTACCCATTCCTTGACTCAATGAAGGTATAAACTTCCCCTATCTCTTTCTGTTTGGGTGATTTAGGGTGACTCTTAAAAGCACACATATTACACATATAGCAGCAAAACTCAGGCCTTTGGCTGACAGTGCAGTACAACTATTTCTTCCCTTTCCCTTCCTAACATTCCATCCAACTAAGACCTAAGGTAATCTGAAGACAAGCCTTTATTCTGGGTTGGATAGAGAGGTCCTTTTCTGAACAATATGTTGGTTGAACTTCCCCGTGAATAAATTATTATTAAATCTGATGGAAAGAAGAGAGCAATGTCTGTGAACAGGGAGGTGAAAAGGCGCTTTATGACAGGAGCCTGCTATTAGTTGGACTATGCAGAGCGATTACACCCACAGCACAAATGCTGTTGTGTGAGGTACCTTCTCCATGGGATCTTGTATGTCTACATTGATGAATATAGTGGAAACAAATACCTAAATGGGAAATAGGGTTCATTACTGGTTCTTCACAAAGACACTGACATGAGTGTAATTAGCTTTTCTGGCATGACAACGGGCCTGGGATTATCAAACCCCATTCCCAACACGCCTCCTAGGAGGCTGTTATAACACATAGCCTTTTTATTCAAATCTCTACTAAGCTCTTGCAGTTTGCCTGTGAGGAGCTCCTCTTTCCTTATCGCGCTTAAGCACTGAGGCAAGTGAGTTTGCAATCAGAGGAGTAATAGGAATAGCTACTGCAGAAAATAACCCCTTTGAGAAATAGTGCAGTAAGAGGTTATCAATTTAGAGCAAACAGACAAATTGTGCCCTGGGCCTCTGGATATATCCACTACTGCATCCAGTACTGCATTGATTCACAAAGTTGAATATTCAGTTTGTTGCTGCAGAAAAGCAATCAAGGTGTCTTGGGTAATCTAAACAACTGAATTAGTCATGGTCATCCTCTACTAATTATGGTTATGGATGAACTGCTTTTGATTCACCAAGAAGTTTACTAACAAGTCCAAAGTACAACTTTCTCCATGCAGAGACTACCTTAAGGGTAAATCAGAATAAGGTGACTTACAGGAAAGAGTACATTACCTGGTAGTACCAAACATATCAATTTTATATTGCCAAGAACTGCTGATAAGAAAATTTTATGGCATGCTGTGATATACAGCTTTAAATTATGGAGTTACCACTCACACTATATGTGCCTTACAAGAGATTTATCTGCATCTTTAAAGGTTTATGCAATTAAATATTCCTTTAAAGAACTATAGAAAATGCAGAATACTTTAAAAGACATACATCTAGAAATCATAAAAGCTCATAAATTATTTAAAATGAGAACACGTTAATATAAAAAAAGGCAAAAAATAATAATAAATCACACTACCATCAGACAAAGCCCAAATTACCATTTTAAGAGTCCTGGTTTCATTTCTAATCACTAGTAACTAAGCACAGATAAATGGAAAGGGAAAAAAAAAAGAGGAAAACATGACAGCAGGTCAGCTGTGTTGAACGTGTAGAAGTTAACAGGAGAAATGTGAACTTTCTGCCACGCTTTGTATATTAACACATATGTTCTTTTGGGACTGTAATGTGAGACTGTTAAAATACATGCTGCTGCTCCATATTCATTGCTTTCCTAATAATAAACAGTGATGAATGACTGCAAATATCTATTGCAGAAGTGGATGAGAGATGGATATAATGAACACACCAAGGGGGTATATTTTAAAGCCGGTATGTGATTGTAGTATGCACAAAACCAATTATATAAGTAATGCCCACATCACTCATGCTCTGTTTTGCAGATCAGCACACATTTTAAAGTTCCCAGTAATGAGAACTTTGATGATTGTTACCCAGAGAGGGGATTTCAAGCAGCCCTTTTTGAGAAAAAAAAAAACAACAAAAAAACCAAACAAAAGACCAACCAACACATTTTTATAGCCTTATTTCCTGCATTAGAAACTGATGGCCTTTATGAAATTATGTAGGAGTAAAATACAAAAAGCACACTTCTTAGAAATATACTAATTCCTTGCTAGGGAGACCATCTGTAGCAGGAGATTAATCTTCAAATTCAGTCTCTCAGCTTAACTCTGCAGAGGCTAATACAGACAGCGAGTGCTAAATGGAAGGAGGGAGTCAGAGTTTGATGACCAGACATAATTCACTGGTTTATAGCGATCATGGTTTATACTAATCTGTTTTCCTCTGCTCTGAAGCCAGCTAGGAAAGCTAGTGAAGCCTGGCTTTAGCTGCAAAGCTAAAGCTCTGGTTGGGCCCATGGCTACCTGGCAAGCTCCTCTCTCACCTCATCTCTCTCATCTACATGGTCCTCTGCCTGTCTCCAAACATCTGCTTTTTTGACCCAATACACAAAGTAAATATTTTACCAAACACTATCAAAAAAATTATGTAACTTCAGGCTTGTATGGTAATTAAAAAAAAAGTCTATTTCATGCACACTTTATGTATTCAGAATGACTTACAGAATTTCTGCCCTTCCAGTTGCTTAAATTCTAGTATTGATGTGACTCTGCAACCTCATTCCTTGTGCTAACCTCTGCTGAAAGTTAGCAGTTTTCTGCAAGGTTAGTGTGCAAAAATGCCTCAGGAAAAGGGCTGTGGAGTTGAAAGGGAGGCAGCAGGACTGCACACAAGCAGGGAAGGAGGAGAGATGGCAGGTAGCCTGAAGCTGAGCTTAGGTTACAGGGGTGCCCTAGGCTCCAGTGCCACATTTCTGCAGAGGAGAGAACACAGGTAGGACAAAAACCATTTTACTTTTCTGTGGCTGCATTGAAAATGAACTTAAGGCTTAGATGGCTAAAGAGACTTAGATGGCAAATGAACAGATACATGTCACGGCTGGTAATATTCCCTAGGGTTTCCCCTCCCGCTTACAATACCCAAGTGTGCTTTCCAGTATCCATCTGTTGGATCCTGTCTCTAGCAACTAGAATTCATAAATATGCTCTGATGCCCAAACTACTCCCTGTCACATAACCTTAGTGTATCAACAGCAGTCACCAAAGTATGGATACAGGCTATGCTAGATGTCAGTGACAGAGAGAGCTGGGTTACTGTATTAGAAAACTCAGCATGCCCTGAGCACAGGGTGACCCATACTGAGGGACATTCAGCCTCAGAAATTGCAGTATCAGGTCATGATAATTCTCAAGTTTTACAATAGGATAAAGAAAAAAAATATATAATGCCTCTGAGACAGATGCATGGATGTCATCTCCCATCATAAAGCTTTTCTATACATCTTTTATTTTGAATTTCTTCATGGATAAGTCAGCAGAAATCAGTGTAAGTACAGAACTGCTATACCAACAATTCTGAGCCGTCATTGTGTACTTTTCAACATCCTAAAGTATACTTTCTCCTAATTAAATAATTTCTGTGTACAGATACCATTATTTAGGGAAAGTGAAACTTGTACAAATACTATAATGGCACAAATTTTGTCTCCTGATTTTAAAATGAATTTAAAAATTTGAAAATGAATAAAAAATCCACATGATATTTGAATTCACTTACATAGAAACTGTGTTCAGAATACAGATCATAGCTTCTCTTTCCAAATACACGCTTACTTGATGTGGCAAATGAATTAAATATTCCACTAGACACCATTAAAAAAACATGATGTAACTGCAGAATTGTGTGGATACTTAAAAAGTTCTTATTTCACACCTATTTCATGTATACCAAATGATTTAAGGAATAACAGCTGTAACCATAACAACACAGAAAGAATGGATAAACATGTTCAGGACTGAAAACAATTATGAAAAAATCATTAAATAGTATGGAATCACAGAATCATGGAATTGTTGGAGTTGGAAGGGACCTTCTAGACATCATCTCGTCCAACTCCTCTGCTAAAGCAGGGTTGCTCAGAGCACATTACTCAGGACCACATGCAGGCGGGTCTTGAAAATCTCCAGAGACGGGGACTCCATGACCCCCCTGGGCAGCCTGTTCCAGGGCTCTGTCACCCTCACCGTAAAGAAGTTCTCCCTCATATTTGAATGGAACCTCTTCCGTTCAAGGTTGTGCCAGTTGCCCCTCATCCTGTCACTGGGAACCACTGGAAAGAGTCCGGCTCCATTCTCCCTCAAACCACCCTTTAAATACTTATAAGCATTAATAAGGTCCCCCCTCAGACTTCTTTTCTGCAGGCTAAAGATTCCCCGCTCTCTCAGTCTTTCCTCATAAGGGAGGTGCTCCAATCCCTTAATCATCTTCGTTGCCCTAAGCTGGACTCTCTCCAGTAGTTCCCTGTCCCTCTTGAACTGGAGGGCCCAGAACTGGATGCAGTATTCCAGTTGTGGCCTCACCAGTGCAGAGTAGCGGGGAAGAATGACCTCCCTCGACCTACTGGCCCCACTCTTCCCTATGCAGCCCAGGATTTCATTGGCCCTCTTGGCCACAAAGGCACATTGCTGGTTCATGGAAAGTTTGCTGTCCACTGGGACTCCCAGATCCTCCTCTTCAGGAGTGGTTTCCAGAAGATCCACCCCTAACCTATATTGGTGCCTGGGGTTCTTCCTTCCCAGGTGCAGGACCCTACACTTGCCCTTGTTGAACCTCATCAGGTTCTTCTCTGCCCAGCTCTCCAGCTGTCCAGGTCACCCTGGATGGCGGCACAGTCCTCTGGAGCGTCAGCACTACCCAAGAGACTACTTTGAACATTACATTTAAATATTCCATCAAAAATAACCGAGAAAACTAAATTTCTAAAAAATTAAATTTGTTTTACAGGAAGAAAATTGAATAAAGCTTATTTATCTGCAGATCTTTGTCCTCAAAAGCATGTGTCCACAAATATAGCACCATCAGCTTCTCACAGAATCCCTACAGTATTAGTGCAGGTTAAGAGAAAGCATATTGCTACTACTACTGCCTCACCAGTAGAAATAATGAAAAAAAAAAACAGTATTAAAAAACGTGCCTAGAGAGAATAGTTGAACTTCCATCTGCAGCCTGGCCTTTGGCTACTGATCCCTCTCTACTAATATGCTGCTCTAATTCATTGCACCACTTCAATTTCCTGTATTAAGGCCTCTCAATGTACAGACCCTATCCTTCTCTATCTGGTGTAGGAGGGTTAATCTCCACTAGGTCACTAGGAAGCATATCATGAAACCCAACAATTAAGAAAATGTCACTTTCCTTTTTCTGGCAGGTCCATATGTCACATCTTAGAAAAATGTCAGGGTTTCCACAGGCCACAGTGTTGTTATTGATGTTGTTTATATTGCACATAGATTCAGAATTTAATGATTTTACACTGTTATTGATGTTGTTTATATTGCACAGTAAAGCACATAGATTCAGAATTTAATGATTTTACATCTAGTAGCAGAATGGAAAAAATGTTATCCCTAATGATGATATAAAAAAAAACCAAACCAAAAACCTCCTGATTTTTTAACATGACACAGAACTCTGATTTTCTATATAAAGATAATATTTTATCATCACTACAAAAAATTCATAGTATAATAAAAATCTCCAACAGAACCAGAATATTTCATTTCATGTTCTATAAGGCAAACTCCTTACTTTTCTTACTAACATTAAAGTTGAGCCATTCTGAACAACAAGAGAAGCCTGAGGAGTATGGATGTCTCCAGCTCTTTTAGTGACATGCCCTCAAGGAGCTACGCCTCATCATTCCTCACTAGACAAAATCTTTGAGGGTTTTCAAGGACAGCTCTAAAGAGAACTTGTTGCAATATTCCAGCCCAAAGGCACAGAGCACTATGGGCAGGTTTGTCTCCATTATCATCTTTTAATATTTCAGAAATTAAAATGGCTACATAAATGTGATGTCTGAACTATTTGACTATGAAGCATTATTAGTCTACACTTTGATGTTGCTGAATTTTACTAGAGATGTCATCTGTAAGTGAAACAAGGGAAAAATTGCCTGTATTCGGAGATAGAATTTGATGCAGAAAGAAAATCTTAAATTTCTGGAGCAATTGCAGAGGTGGGAAAAAGGAAAGGCAATCAAAATCAAGAGGAAAAATGGGAGGAATAATAGACAAGGAAACCTAATTGATACTGTCACAAGGCACATAATTCTGAAAAGGAAACCTATTCAGAAGGTGCTCTAATCTGCAAGATGGATTTTCTAAAGTTGTTTGGGGTTGTTTATTCCATGGCACTAGATTACAAATTCAGTGAAAGGACTTAGCAGAAAGTTATGCATCATCAGTTATTTATACAGTCAGATGTATCTTCATTGCTTAATTACAATACATAGTTTTTATTTCTTTCAAATTTCTCTAAGTTTCTTTAAATTATTTAGATCTTTGGGTGTTCACAGGTGGGGGATTCTAGAGAATCTAGAGAATGTGTTGCATTTTTCTTTACGCATGCATGGGATTTTTGAGGAAAACAAACAAACAAGTAAGGAAACAAATAAAACCCCTCTGTTCCCAGGTCCAGTTGAATATTAACCAGTTAAATAAACCCAAATAAAATAAAGTAAAATAGAAATTCACAACAAAACCAAAGTCACTTCAAACTACTATTTACTATGTACTTCTTTTTTACAGAACTAAAAATTAGAACCAAATTAGGTAATTAAAAAATAATGAAATAATACAGGAAATAACAAGATGAAAAGTATTGAAAATGAAAACAATCTTTCTTAAAGTATTGAAAATGAGTTTTTAGATATTTTTAGACATTTTCAACTTTTCAGCTTTTTCTTTTAGGTCTTCATTGACACCTATGCTTTCTAATAAAGTAAAAATAATCCTGAATGTCCCACTTAGACATTATGCTACATACAGAGATAATTATGCAATTAAATTTATTGATCTGAAACATACTATTTCAGTTGTCCTCTCTTTCAGCATAGCAGCCTGCTCAGATGGAAGTGATGCAAACACGTGTATACATCATGTAATTACTACCAGATTGTGTTCAAATGTTATACTTACAGAATCTCTCAGGGTTATTCTTGTTAACTTGAATATTGACATGCCCAGCTTAAGAAACAAGTTGTAGGAAAGAATCTGAAGTAGAACAACATAAAGAGACAAACCACCAAACCCACC
Source organism: Calidris pugnax (assembly GCF_001431845.1). Lineage (NCBI taxonomy): Eukaryota > Metazoa > Chordata > Aves > Charadriiformes > Scolopacidae > Calidris > Calidris pugnax. The sequence continues at coordinate 32,378,240 of NW_015094510.1, forward strand.
AAGGATAGTTTTCAGATACATGCTGAAGGGTGTGTGAAAGAAAGTTATTTCTCGCTACCTTATTGCAAGGAAAATAGAACTCAGAAAGAGTTGTAACAAAATTTCTTTCCCAATTTCTTTATTGTATAGGGCATTGAGAGTTAATACTGATTTAGCATATGATTCTGAATACTTTCAGCCATTTATACTGTGTACAAAGAAATTCTGTCTTCCATTACATGTTTTAAAGCAGCGATTACAAGTAAAGAAGACATGCAGGAGAATAGCCAACTTGACTTTTTGAGATCTCTCAGGATTTTCTATTTTTTTTTCTCCCTGAATAGTTTACAAACACAGAGAGTGTTGAGGTGCTGTGAAAAATCAATGTAACAGTCTCTTTGTGTGAACTCTATCTGGTAGTGGAAAAAAACCAACTCATAAGATACTAGTTGCAAAAGATTCATGGGGTAATTCTACAGTTTTAAACAGTTTGGTTAGCTATCAAATACTTAACCAAATGCACCCGAACCAATAGAAGATCCAACTTTTTGAGGCTTCTGCAGTGTTTAAAATATACCTCAATACAAATGAAATGTAGCATTGTAATGAAATTTTTATTAATGGGTCTTAGCTCTGGCCAAGACTTAAGATTGGTTTTACAGTTTTTGCAAGTATGCAATATTTATAATTATAAGGATTCTTATTTTGCAAAAATGGTTGTCACAAACTGACAAACCTGTTACTTCCCTTTTCTCACAATTTTCATATTCCCCTGCCATAACTGGCTCCAGGTCTTTCCTCTATCAAGTGGCAGGTTTTTTCAGAGCTCTTTTGAAATTAAAAATAATCCGTTGAACTTGACTCACTAAGGGTTGAGCAGCATTATAACAACTATTTCTGAACTTAAACTATAGTTTGATTTGAAAAGTAATCAGACTGTTGGGTTGGATTAAGGAATGTTACTGTTCTTATAAATTTTATTTTATTAATTCAGAAATCATTAAGGAATTTTTAAGTGAATCTCTGCATCATGAGTGGCAAAACGTCGTTTCAGTTTCTAATCATAATATGTATAAATTTCTAGGGGAAAAAAGTAGTTTGTAATTTTATTTTTGTTTTGTCATTTTAACATCATTGAGGAACATTTCACTTCTACAAACTTCTTTTTAGATATGTCCTGTTTCTGGTTCTTCAGATGTTTCCAGGGAAAAATTAATTTAATTGAATGAAGGATGCCCATGTTTAATGATCATTATTACTAAATTTATCCTTCTTAAGTATTTTAGATTTCATGAGCTTTTTTTTAAAGGACTAGAAAAAGTTGCTACTGAATTGAACACATAATTCAACAAGTTTTTATCACTTCAAGCAGAAATTAAAGTGTAATGTTTCCATGAGCACCACAAGTCAGATTTTTTGAGGTCGTTCTCATCACTGTTGCTGAGGTGCAATATATAACTTAGCCTCTACAAGTACCCAGTTTTGTCTAACAAATTTTCTGCTAGCACGTGGAAGATGCTCTTTATCTCCCCTATTCCTTGTATTGTATTTGGTCCGTTATTATTTATGAATAAATTCATCATTAATAGTTCTGTGGACCTTCTGAACTAAACTTCCAGTCTGTTGACTGGAAATTGAAGTGATTTTGTGTTATCCTTTTCAGCCCTATATTTCTGTGATTTAAGTCTTTCTGGTTTAAAAACAAATACTATCCTCATATTTAAAGGTGAAGTATGGTAGACTGGTCTAAACCTATCAGAATAAAACCAGGATAATGTTGAAGTGTAAAGAGAATGTTGTTGATGAAATAATGTTAAAATAGTAGTTTTTAGTGATGGTATTTAAGCATGTGTCTTGCTCATCGCAAACTCATCACAAGTTTGAAGCTAGAAAATCAGCAAAATGGCCTTTAGATTCCTCCTGTTTCCCAGCCATTCTATAAACACAGGCAGTGCACAAACACTTAACACCATTTCTCGCAATTGCTACCACCTCTTCAGCTAATATAATTCAGCTTGTGTCTAAATGATAGAATAATCCATTATTCTGTGGGAAAAAGACAAACCAAAACATAATACACCCCCCCCCCCCCCCCCGCTATTATGGGATACTCGTTCTCTTTTTCCACTTAAATACAAGGTTAGGACACTAAAGTGCTTCATAAGCCTTTCAGGTCTGCATAAATGGATGCCTTAATTTCAGATATGTCCCTAAATACCTCACCCTTGTCTTCAGGGGTCCTGTGACATTTGGCAATACAGGTGTTGTCTATGTTCGAGGAGCTAAACTCAGCTCTATTTCCAGGATTTCCTGTGAGCATCTAGATCGAAGCAGTCTCAACAAAGAAAAGATTTGAAGCAGCATCCTCAGTGCTGCGAGAGTCCACTAATGCAGTCTGTCTTCCTTACTCACACACTCACTAAAACTGTTTCATTATCAGCCTACCAAAATAGTTGAACAGACTCAAAATACTTGCCTATTAAGAAAGATGCAGAACAATCAGATCATTTGCTACCCTTTGCTACTCTCACTTTAACTCTCCTCAAAATGCTGCAGAAGTATAAAATTCCAGAACATATTATAAATCAAACTGAAGTTGGTATTGAGAGGCAAAAGGTCATGTTTCCCTATATCCTGGCTCTAAACTCAGAACAAATTCAGCACTCTGCTGCAGATCACTCATGTAGCACACTGTGCAGTGAAGGGTTTCAGCTTCACCATAGATGACATCCACACAAATTTTGTCAGCTTTAAGGATACAAGTTATAAAAGCAATCCTGTCATTAACAGTAAAACAGGTTTTGATGCGTAGGACTGTATTTTAACAATGCTTTGCAAGAAGTTCTGGACAAGTCCTCAGCAGAGGACATTATGCTTGGTATCACCTATGAAACCATTGTGCCAATTCTTACTTGCTTTACATCTGAAGTCTACTTTTGTAGGATTGTTTACAAAGTAGTAATTTCTCCAGGTGCATTTGGAGTTTTCCAATAAATAAGTAGGATATTTGCATTCAATCATTACCTGTTCACCTCAAAAATGCAGTACCTCTCCCAAAAAAGAGATTTTAATAAACATAACAATGTCAGCAAAATATCCTCTACTTTTTTGAGAGTAAGAAGGAGAACAGACTGTCTCAGTTTAATATATGTAGATTTTTTTTTATATCCATGGGAACTGAAAGAATGACTAGAAAATCCTATTATCTAGCAATATCCTGTTAACTTGGTAGAATAAAGCCAAGTTCTCCCTTGTTCTTTTAATACTGTTCCCTGAAGAATGAATTTAAACATTTCACTTTTTCATGTAAGGAATTAACATATATGATAAAGGATCAGGGCCAGCACCTGGGAACTGCGGTACTTATACAGGTCTCCAGGGTGTCCAGAATCATGCTTATCACTCCTGGAGACACAACCTTGTTGCCAAGAAATCTTCTGAAAAAACCTGCTTGAGTAAAATTAGTGTTTTAAAACAACCTGAATTAAATATTCGAGCAGTTAGAGAGAATAAAAAAAAAAAAAAAATGAAGAAATTACTGTTTCACAACTGTGCAACATTAAACATGGTGCTCTTGAAGCACTCTTTTTTAACTTTAAGAAAGCCTCCTATTCAGTGATTACCTAGTTTGGGAAACTGTAATTTCCTATAATTGTTTCATTAGCATTGGTGCACTGACTGTCACTTTGGCATCAGCAGTGTTACATGCTCTTTTAAAGGGTCACCATTACCAATTCCAGTCCAGGCCAGATAGTCTGACATGACAATAACTGGATGGAAAGGTTACTTCTTAAACGTATTAGCCATGACATGCAGCACTATCTAACTCAAATGAAATTTGACAGTTTTTGGTGTGCAATTCTATCAGTTTCAAAAATGGACTAATGATCTAATTAATTCATACTGCTGAGAAGCATCATAGTCTCAAGAATGAGCACTCTTTAATGATTTTATACCCTAACCCTTTGATTATTTTTTTCAAACAATACCTTAAGAAAAAATAAAAAAAATGCTCAGTGCATTTTAAACCTGTTAGACTGAGACGGTGACCTGCAAGCACAGTAGTTTAGGTGTGCTTCCATGTGAACTGCTTCCCTTTTGGAAAAAATCCTACTGAATGCTTTCTACTGGCTTTGGAAATGATCTGTCAAAAGATGTTGCTGCAGATGTTTCCATTTGAGAGGAACTCAGGAATGAAGTAGAGGGAGAGGCATATCTCCTTCCAAATTGCCTGTCAGCCTTGCTCAAGAGCAGATTCTGAAACTAAAATCTATCCCCTTTGGCAGCAGAGGCTGAAACATTTTTAAAAAAAGAATTTTCATGAAAAAGTATTCCTTAAAGTGTCATAGCACTGGTGACAGAATAAGGATACACCCACTCAGAAAGCCTCACGTAGAATTTTTACCTTTCAGATTCTATCTTCACATGAGGATGACAAAAATATGTTACAACTTTTTGAGCAGGACCTTTCTAGTGTTTTGTTTATGTAGCACTCAGCAATAAGTAGAGTGGGAGCATTTTCATTACTTTGCATATTATTAATTTGATTTCTGCAGACTCTCCTGTGACTCTCCACTGTCATCTATATCTGTGAAGTCATGTATAATGACACTAGACTGGCTTCTGTTCCTTTCAGAATCTTATAAATGGATAATTATTTCTGAATTGGCAATCTGAGTACAGGGTACTAGTTGTATGAATAACAATAAGATGTAACGGCAATATGTAGACATACAAAATTGGCAAAAAAATTTGAAAAGTCAACTGATGGGAATCAGGAAATCAAATATTTCCATCTAATGAGAAGGAAATTTTTACCTGTACATTTTGCAATAAGTTTTCCAATATTTATATCTTGATCAAGGTGAAATATCTTGTTAGTTACCAAGATACCAGAAATTAATGTTACTCTTGGCTAGAGGAAAAGGCAGAAGTACATTTCCAGTTAGAATTGACATAATATTAAGAGAAAATCCTAGAAGGGAGCCATGAAAAGACATTTCAAACAGTAGAAGTTATCTTTGGAGAGAATCTGTATAGTTCATTCAAGCATACAAATATCATTAAAGCAATTGTGATATCAGAGAGATCAGAAACATTTGAAAGATTTAAAATAATTGAATTTTGTTCCTAGAAGCTAGATGGAAAATTCACCTTTCTCAAAGTATGAGGAAATATTTGCAATAGCAATTATAATGCAGGGAGACTGATAAACAGAAGTAATCATGATGTGCAGTTTTAGAAGAGTTAGCCAGGGAGCAATCTGGTCTGTTGAGGTCCTGTTTCAAGCCTTGAAACACTAGGAAGTCCAGGGCCATGGAAAAAAGTTCATGCTATGGCATTAAAAAGTTTCATCTGTGTTAACCACGTAACTACCAATCTTTCGACCACATGCTAATCTGTTGAAAAATAATAGCTAGGACTCAATTAATAAAGAAGGACAAGGCCGTGTTAAACTGGCATTAATTATACAAAAGGGCTGATAGTGTACTTAATAATTAAAGGAAAGCAATTAATCCTAATCAGCATGGATTATAGAAAGTAGATCTTAACTTAGATATATTGGAAGGAACTCTGCTATTTTTGTGTTGTTATGAATTTGGCTAATAAAAACAATAATGCAGATACAGTATGCTTAGATTTTTAAAAGACATTTCTTTTTATACCACAATTATTCAAATTAAATTGTTCTCATTTCTCATTCAAAATGCAAAGTATCCTGACAATCAATCAATGAATTGAAACAATGAAACACTGATTAGTTGATAATATGCGTAAAAAGAATTGTCTGTACTACCATGGCTGTCTACTGGGAACGCAGATACCTAGTCTTGCCTAATACTTATTTCATATAATCTGAAAATGACCTTAAAAAAACCTGTAGTCTTAACAAAAAAGATTTGTAAATGACACAATAATCACACCAGTAATCCTGGATTACCTGATGAGTCAGAAATAAAAGCAACCCCCCCACCCCTTTTCAATGTCACTATTGGCAAAATTGCGTTGCTAAGTACCAAGAAGATGGGTCATATTTCTAGGATGAAACACTTTGAATAACTTCAAAATAAAATTTCTAAAAGCCAATGTCAGAGGCAAAATAATAATAATTTTAAAAAGCTCTGGCAGGTGAAAAAATAAATGTTGTGTATGTATGTCAGTTCTCTTACACAACTCCTGCTGAAATACACTGTTTATAATTCACAGAGGATGTTGAGGAGCTGGAGAGTGTTCAGAGAAGTACTGTTATTGATTTAAAAGTGTGGAAATTATGGCTTCTAGTGAAAAAAAAAAAAATTCTTGTACTAATGGAAACATTAAAGGTGGCCTGTCCAGGAATAAACTACTTTTAGAATGCGGAATAGCCAATAAAGCATTTTATATACTAACAGCATGATGTCACAAAATTAAAGCTGGAAATTCTTAGGATGAAATAAGTACACATTTAATACTCTAAGAGATTAAGCACTGGATCAACTTTACCACAAGCTGCAGCATCTTTATCAACGAATGTGTTTTGGTTTAAAACTTTTTTTTTTTTTTGTCCTCAAATACCTGGTATAGTTACAGAGATTTTATCATAGAGATTTATATCACTATAAAGTCTATTGTCTGATTGAGAGATATCAGACTAGGCAGTTGTCCCTGCAATAGACCCTTTGGTGTTACTTAAGAAAACTAGCTCACTTTAACACTAATATTGTGTTTCTTAAAGGGAATACTAAATTGTCACTTACACTAATAAATTATTTTTATAATTGTATGGAACAGTTCAAGACAGTTTTGAATATGTCTTTAGAGAAAGCTACAGAAACCTTCTCAGCAGGCCAAAATTTGTTGATCTGATTTCTACTTTCAAAATCGTTTAAGGGTCAATATATTTTGCTGACACTATCCCTTGAGCCACACTCATTAAAATTTTTTGTATCTATTCACATCTGCACTGCAGGATCGTATATGGAAAGCTGCATTTTCATCTTTACAAAATAGGTAAAACTATTCATAAAGCTGTAAAGTAATTACTTTGCAATTACCTGTATTTATATTACATTTTCACTTATCCAATTGAGATCATTGGCCCAGTGACATGAATGCACCTATTTCCTCATGAAAAACAGAAACAACATGCTAATGAAATGTGGTGGAATAGAGCGATTCATGTCCTCATGTTAAATGAGACGAATTTTAGGCCAGTGATGTTGTTTTGAAATTATGGATGTGGATGCTTTACATTGGAGAAAAAAAAAATTATGTTTTTCATATTACATTTGAAAATTCTGAGGTACACTGAAGTTATGAATTATAAGCACTTTAACATTTATTGTGATCTATATAATTATTATTAACTACAAAGCTACTTAAAATCTTAACTTTTTTACATGTTTGCCTTTGGGACTAAACCCTGAAGCTCTAATTCAGGAAAAAAAAATATTGCTTTTTTTTTTCTCCCTTAAAACCAGGGTTCTTCATGACATAAATCAGAAAGCTAATAATTTTTATTATTTCATTTGTGAAAAATTAATATATTACATTCAAAATAAATGTGTTTTTTGTCTTTGAAGTTAAGTGTTACCAGATACTAAAGAGTAGCGTCATGGTTGGGTAATGTTGTACCTTTGTTTTGTTCCATCCCTGAAACATACAAGCGAATAAAAATATTTCACCTTAACTAGATACTGGCTTCCATATAGGAGTATCAAAATGAAACTTAAATGAAGACTAGAAAATCTAATGATTTCTCCTCACCCTCGATTCAGCCAAACTCTGCAAATGGTTCCCTTGGTATTTTTTGAAGCATGAAAAAATAACAGGCTTTGTATTTATACATGCAAGGGTGAATCAGGACGTGCTGAAATACACTGTGTCCCTCTATTTATGATCAGGCAGCAAAAACATATATTCCTTCTCTTCCCAATATTTCCTTGACAATGTATCTACATCTCTTCAAGACTACATAATTTCCAGCCACACCTTCACTTCAAGTGGTCAAACCACCATCATTTTAGCACCAATGCTGTTTATTCTGTAATACCTTACAATTTAAATGAAGTTTAATATCAAGGCCAATTCAGTTTATACAAAACGTTTGACTTCTATTGTCTCACAGCAATAATGGTAGTCCAAGGCAATCAGTATTGAGCTCTTTGGCTCTGCATTCCAGGAAATAAACCTCAATTATGTAGTCCTCCAAAGTGCACAAAATATCTCTGCCAGAGCTATCCTTTGTAATTGAGATGACCATCAATTCCCCAACTATTCCAGGCCAATTCTAACGAAGTATCAGTCAATCCCTCTTTTTCTCTCTTGGAATTCATAAAAAAAAAAAAAAGTAAGGGTTTGACATCATGCCTCTGAATTGTAACTGCTTTTCTATTTATTTGATATCATGGAATAACCTTCACCTTCCCCAGCTCTTCCATTTTTGTTGACTGAATTCTGCTAACCCCAGGTGGCAAATGAATGATGATGTAAATTAAATTTGACATCTTTATTGACTGAGTCATTGAAAGACAAAAAGCAAGCACTACTGATTTCCTAAATGTTATTTTTGTATGGAAAAAAATCCACCCTCATTTTTCTAACAAATGAAATTCTATTCAGAAAAAATGATTTCCTCGTACAATAATTGAAATTACAATATAGGTGGTTCATGTGCCACTTACTATTAAAATGAGTGATTACTTTGAATAAACACTCCTTTGTTGCAGTTTCTCATAGTGTTTGATCATTGAGGACACAATTTTACATGTTTGTGATGTTGTTATGTCCATTTGTTGTTTTTCTGTCATTTATCATAAGTAATTTATGAAGCATTATTGCTGAAATCAAAAGAAAAGACTGTTCTACTTATGCTAAAACCCAAGCTGTTACAATCATAAAAATCAGAAATACTAGCACATCTACCTCATGCATCTGTGACTTCAGTTTTGGCAAGGGTATTGTCCAGACGCCATAGATGCTTTTTGCTTATTCTTCTGAAAACCTCTGTAAACTTCACCTTTTATAAATCTCTGCAATGTCAGTCCTCACACGGTCAGATCTGTTAGGTCTCAGCAACTAAACACTGTGGAGACTCAGCATGTTTCACTTAGTGCAGTCTATATCCACTACTCATACTGAATCTTGACTTTCCAGGGCTAAGGACGATAATGGTACTTAGAACAAAGCAAATAAATTTTTCTATAGTCAATAAGAAAGAGAAGAAGAAACAACTTTCTGAAATATGGAAAGAATAGGTAAAAGAGAAAAAAAAAAAAAAAAACAAGAGAGGATGAAGTCAAGGGGCAAACACAAGTAGCAGAAAGAGGAAAAAAAAAGCCTATTTTGTGGCGTGTAAAAACTTCCTGAAAACGAGAGTGAACTACAAAGCTTCCCTAGAGGTAAGCACAAACCAAACGACTGCTGTCCAGTTTCTGTCACTTACATGCATCCCTTGGTAAAGTACTTTTGAAAATCCCAGTCTGAAGATGAACAGAAAATTAACAGATAACAGGAAAACACGGCCAAAGGGAAGTGGCAGAAGTCATTGCAGGGTCACTTTCCATCATCTTTGAGAGGTCCTGGAGAACAGGCGAGGTACTCAAGGACTGAAGAAAGGTCAATGTCATCCCAGTCTTCAAAAAGGGCACGAAGGAGGACCCGGGAAATCACAGACTGGTCAGCCTCACCTCCATCCCTGGAAAGGTGGTGGAACACCTCATCCTGGGTGCCATCTCAGAGCATATGGAGGAAAAGAAAGCTATCAGAAGTAGTCAAAATGGATTTACCAAGGGGAAGTCATGTAAGACTAACCTGATAGCTTTCTACGAGAAGAGGGCAGTGGATGTTGTCTACCTTGACTTCAGCAAGGCTTTTGAAACCATCTCCTACAACATTCTCATAGCTAAGCTTAGGAATATGGGTTAGATGAATGGACATTTAAGTGGATTGAAAACTGGCTAAAAGACAGAGCCCAGAGGGTTGTGATTAAGGGCAGAGAATCCAGCTGGAAGTCTGTAACAAGTGGTGTTCCCCAGGGGTCAGTACTGGGTCCAGTCCTATTCAATATATTCATCAATGACCTGGATGAAGGGATGGAATGTACCCTCAGCAAGTTTGCCAATGACACAAATCTAGGAGGGGTGGCTGACACCCCAGAAGGCTGTGCAGCCATCCAGTGAGACCTAGACAGGCTGGAGAGTTGGGCAGAGAGAAACCCAATGAAATTTAACAAGAGCAAGTGTAGGGTGCTGCATCTGGGGAGAAATAACCCCAAGCACCAGTACAGGTTGGGGGCTGACTGACTGGAGAGCAGCTCTGAGGAAAAAGACCTGGGAGTCCTGGTGGACAATAGGATGACCATGAGCCAGCAATGTGCCCTTGTGGCCAAGAAGACAAATGGCATCCTGGGATGCATCAAGAAAAGCGTGGCCAGCAGGTCGAGGGAGATCATCCTGCCCCTCTACTCTGACCTGGTGAGACCCCATCTGGAATACTGTGTCCAGTTGTGGGCTCCCCAGTTCCAGAAGGACAAGGAACTGCTGGAGAGGGTACAGAAAAGGGCCACAAAGATGATTAGGGGCCTGGAGCATCTCTCCTACAAGGAGAGGCTGAGGCACTTGCGTCTTTTTAGTCTTGAGAAGAGAAGGCTTAGGGGAGATCTAATTAATGTGTACAAATACTTAAAGGGAGGGTGTCAGGAGGACAGGGCTGGTCTTTTCTCAGTGGTGCTCAGTGACAGGACAGATGGAAATGGGCACAAACTTAAGTATAAGGAGTTCCACCTAAACATGAGGAGGAACTTCTTTACTGTGAGAGTGGTAGAGCACTGGAACAGGCTGCCCAGAGAGGTGGTGGAGTCTCCTTCTTTGGAAATATTCAAAACCTGCATGGACAAGTTCCTGTGCAGTGTGCTGTGGGTATACCCGCTCCGGCAGCGGGGTTGCACTAGATGATCTCCAGAGGTCCCTTCCAACCCCATATGATTCTATGATTCTATGAAATAAAATCTCCAATTAATTAAAACCAACACCCTTCTGCCCTCCCCCAGTTCCCCCTCCCCTCCCTGCATCACAAGTATGGCAGGCTCTAAAGAAAAAACTGAAAAGTTAGAACATGTGAGACTATACGTAACCTGAAATCACCCTGGCATATGTAGCCATTCTGATATAGTTTTTAATTACATGATCACGTACTGTTTCCCTATCTCATTTAGGTACCATGTACTGGAAATAGACAGGATTTCTGGTTTCAGACAGCTGCAGTTCAATTTTCAGGGGTCCTAGGTGTTGACAGTCAAAGCTGACATCAGTGGGAGCTCTACTCTGAACTAAAGTTCTGAGAAGATGCTGAGAAAACTGGGAAAAAAAGTCAGTCTCTTAGCTTCTTGGGTAAGGCAGAAAAACTGGTCAACACTGTTGGAGATGTTGCCTGTGATTTGTGACCAAGTTGCCTAGCGAAGTGGGGATAATATAACATTGCCTCAGAAAGCTACTGTAAGGATAAATTCACGGACAGCCTGGAATAGTGAAAATATTCTGAATGAGCACTTCAGAGTCAAGCCCTTATGAAAACTAGTAATTCCCAGTTTGTTAAAGATTTGCTTGGTATAGAACAGACAGGACTAGATAGGATTGTTATAGAATATGCAGGACTAGATAAAACTCCACAAATAATGAAAATAAACAGTAATGATTTTTTTAAGAAAAACTCTAAATGCCTGTGTTTCAGCATTACACAGAAATGACTGCACCACTCAACTTGGTGCCATCTGCAAACTTGCTGAGGGTGCAATTAATCCCACAGTCTATGTCATTAATAAAGATAATGAACAGTATCAGTCCCAATACGGATCTCTAAGGGACATCATTTGTTACTGATCTCCACTTGGATGTTGAGCCATTGACTGTAACTCTGTGGACATAGCCATCCAGCCAATCCCTTATCCATCAAACAGTCCATCTACCAAACCAGTATCTCTCCAATGTAGCTACAAAGATGTTGTGGAGGACCACTTCAAAGGTCTTACAGAAGTCAAGATAGATAGCATCAGTTGCTGTTTTCTTATCCACCAATGTAGTCAATCCATCACAGAAGGCCTTTTTTGGCTATCTCTAATCACCTCCCTGTTATCCATATGTGTTGATATTTCTTCCAGGAGTATCTGTTCTATGACCTTCCCAGGCACAGAGGTGAGGCTAACAGGTCAGGACTTCCCAGGGTCTTCCTTTTTACCCTTTTAAAAATAGATGTGATGTTTCCCTTTTTCCTGTCACTGGAGGCTTCACCTGACTGCCATGACTTTTCAAGTACAATAAAGAGTGGCTGGAAACTGTATCAGCCAGTTCCCTCAGGACCCTGGGGTGCATCTCCTTGGGTCCCATGGACTTGTGTACGTTCAGGTTCCTCAGACAGTCTAGAACTTGATCTTCTCCTCTGATGGGTAGGATTTCAATCCCCTATTCCTTTCCTTGAGATTCAGGGGCTCGAGAGAGGTGGGAAGAGAATTGCTCTGAGCAGAGTAAGCCTTACAAGGAGTGTATTGTTTGGAACAGTCTGGCATTATTTAGAATAGACATTTTTTAATTTGCCTTTAGGACTAAACCCTGAAGTTCTAATTTGGGGGGAACGTTTTCTTTTTTTTTAAGTCAGTTCACCAAAGTGCCCTGTCAGCACCAACCAGTAGCTCAGATACAGAAATAAAAGCATTAAAAGACAAACCTTCTATTTATAATCTTGCACAAGGACAGTCATTCATTGGCACAAATATGAAATTCAAATATCTGTGTTTTGTTTCTGGTGAAATGAGCATTGTTTTCAACTTATATATGTTCTAAATACAAGATAAATCATTGAATTTTACAGCAAAGCTAGGAAGAATTCTAGAGAAGCTGAAACTCAGGCTGTTTTTTAGCACCATTTTTGCCAAGGAAATCTATGCAAATACAGATACAGAGAAATCTTCTCTAGTTTTCCCTTTAGCATAGGCAATAAAACAGACTTTAGACTGATTTGAAAAGGTGTGCCACAGTTTTTAAATTATTTACCAGTACATCTAATGCAAGAACTGCAAAGTGTCTATTCTATAAACCATAACCTATAATTTCACTGAATTTCACTGAATTTTTTAGAGTTGGAAGGGACCGTATAGATCATCTAGACCAACTCCCCTGCTGAAGCAGGATTGCCTAGAGCTTGTCAGAGCATGTCACTCAGGACTGCATCCAGGCGGGTCTTGAAAATCTCCAAAGAAGGGGACTCCACACCCTCCCTGGGCAGCCTGTTCCAGGGCTCCGTCACCCTCACCGTGAAGAAGTTTCTCCTCATATTTGAGTGGAACCTCCTATGTTCCAACTTGTGCCCATTGCCCCTTGTCCTCTCACTGGGAAACACTGAAAAGAGTCTGGCTCCCTCCTCCTTCAAACCACCCTTGAGATACTTGTCAGCATTAATAAGCCAAAATGCCTGTTTATCTTTGCTTATACACAGGAAGGCCAGCACTAATTTCAAATAAGTTAAAAACTCCTGTAAACTCCTGAACTTTAGAATCCATTGTTCAACTCCTTCTCAAATTAATTTTGCCTACTTGATAGACTGAGAAAGATGAAAAAAAGGTGAAAGATTCCTCCAGGGCTCTGCCAGTTTTGGCCCAACAAGGAAAAAAAATCTTCTTCAGCCTAAAGCAAACTGTCAGAATTTTAGCACTTCTAAAAACACCTGAAAGTACAGTAGAGGGAAGGAGGATGGGGGGGAGTGACAATGAGCTTTGTAAAGGTTTTGGCAAGCATTATAATGGAGAAGGAAGGTGAGTGTACAGAGCCAGTACCTTTCCTCTCTCTCCATCTGACAACTGAGGCAGAGAGACTCCATGCTATGAAGTGGCCTCCCCTTCATTTTCACTTGATTTTCTCTCTTTTTTTTTGCACACCCTTCTCTATCTGTAATTTGGTCATTTACATCATCTGTTAGAGTAGGTAGAATGGTGATAACAGCTGATCAACAACTTCCCTGGGGCTTCCAGGCACATTGCTTGCACAGGCAAAACAACTTCAAATATTTTTTCAAGCAATGACAATCTATTAATGTAATATGCAGTTTTTAAAATAATTTATGGTTTTTTAAATTATTATTCAGATTTTAACACTGTAGATCATAACTATATACTCCATTTTTATATCAAGTTAATAAAAACTTTTAAAAGCATATTAAAATTCTAAACACTGTATTAAAGTATTTATGCTTTATAACATATATTAAAGACTGTTTATTCAAATTCTATCATTGAAAGAGAATTATCAAATAATTGACAATTAAATTATGTCTCTTCAGCAAAGACCTATGCAAAAGATACCCTAACTTCAAACTACATTTTTATCATCTGTATATTGATGTAGTTCCACTAACTTCCATGGATGTCTCTGAAATTTTTGCCTTTTCAGAGAAAAGGAGAACGAGGCTCCGAGTCTAGTCAAAAAAAGGCAAGTAAGTGACAATCATCTGGAAAAGGGTCCCAGAGACTGCAACTTCACAATTTTTCATTCAAGACAATGTGAAAAATCCCACTGGTAGAACACTAAAAAAATGTCATGGGGGAGGGAGGAACCAACCATTTATTCCCCCTTCTGTAGATATAGTGAATTATATGTTTATTTGCACACGTACAGTCTGGCTCTATAACCAGACCTAATATTTGCCCTTGACTTGCTTTGTGCATACTTTTTCAAATTTTGCTTTTTGAACAGTCAATTTGAAAGTTAAATTCAGAAACTTCTCAATACAAGGAAAACTTAATTTAATTGCATAGACATTATATTTTGAGCTGGAATTTGTTTTCATATTTTTGGGATTTGTGAAGAATTGAGGTAGAGATGGCAGGGCTAGAAAAGGTATTTACTGTCTGTGCATTCATATAATCGCAAATTTTAAATAAATGGCAGAAGAAATAATCTACAAACCTGAAAGCTTAAGTTGCAACCTATATGTTATTTAATTCTCAACAGATATATTTGCTGTGAAAAGTGAAAATGTTCTCTAAGCTTTGGCAAACTGACCAGGTTGTCTTGATAATCTACAGGTCTTAGTAAAAATTCAGGGCATTCATTGTCTATCAAAATTAAGTTTATTTTCCTACATGTTATAATTTCAGATTATGCCAATCTGGAAATTATGTACTTCTCTGAAAACATCTTATGCTCTTCTGCAGTGTTTCTATAGTGCTTCAAAGATCATATTTAATTTAAAATAATACAAATGCGGCCATTTATTTAAATTCTATTTTTAATATAACCACTATAAGTCCATTCACTAGGGCAAGTATTAAACATTCAAAATTCATACGGTATTTGATACCACTTCCACTGACTGACCAGGTAGGTGTTTTGCTATTTAAAAGATCAAGAAAAGATCAGGTCATTTATCTTCCTAAAGTGGTTTTGCATCATGTGATTAAATCCTTAAAACACATTTCTGAACTAGATGATTTACTTTTGTCAAGCAACTTTAAAATGTTCCCTACATAAGGCCTCAAAAATTCTAATATCCTTGTTTTTCTTTATATTTTTTCAAATAGTGAATATATTAAGACTTCCTCTGAATGGTATCTGTCAATATCACAATATGATAGCATTCAAACATTTGTTATCTTCAAATGCAGAACATCTGCTATTTTGTCACTTAGCAACACTGTGCAATAATTTTGCCCTTTCCCCCCTTCCCCCTCCCATTATTATGCAAAATGTGTTCAGGACTAGAAAAATTGTTCCTGCGGTGAGATATTTTGACACAAAAATCTTTTCTCATCAAAGATGAAAAGCACCTTGTCATTCATTTCTAATTACAGCCTCCGTTCTGTCAGTACAGAAAGATGCCAACTCCCCGTGGTGATGTCATACATTGACATTTACAAAACTACATTGGACTTTGTCTGCTCTTGGTGTTTGCCAAGATCAGTCAGGGTCAGCACCGATAGACATTGATAAAGGGAATTTATAATTGCGAGCTTTAATTGTGTTTAAAGTCAAGGAAAGGGCATTATGCTTTCTGATATCAATAATTGCTGAATCATCTTCTAAAACAATGGGAAAAGCTTCATTTCTTATTCCTATTCTGAGATGCTAAGACGTTAAACTGCAATGACAACAGAGATTTCACACTCCAAGAACCAATTTGAAAAGATGTAAACTTATTAAAGATTAAAATGAACTATTTAGTGTTCTGCAATTAGTGTTAACATCTAGGCTAAAACTACCGGCGGGGAAATAGCTGAACGGAAATGGTAACCATGTGAGAATGCAAAGCCTTTGAGAAATTATAATCCTGGCCAAAACAGCATTAGGCAGACTAATTCAAACTACAGACGCACTCATATTAGCATAAATCAGGAGAAGAGATAAATAAATCCCCCTCATTAGTTCTACTTAACATAGTGGCTCTTATTAATTTTCTGAAAGTAACAGAAAACCCTTGCAATTGAATGAGGATAAGCTAGAAGTTTATTTTATATCTTATTAGGAATTATTTACAGCAGTCAAGATAACCACAGCAGCAAGAACTTCAGAGCTCTTGACATAATAACCCAATAGGTGTTCTTGGTAATTTCAGTATGTCTTGATTTAGAAGTCCAGTTATGAAATTATTATAGGGTCTCCAAGTTATTAATGAACTCAGCACAGATATGAAACACAGGTAACTTAGTTACCTATGGTCTATAATATTTTGTTTTCTTTAACCTCAAGGAAGAAAGTTTTCTCAAACACAGCATTTGCTTCTAATACCTTGCTCTGACCTAAGAATTACATTTTCTTCTTCTTGAGCTCAGAGTATTCTTAGTCTCTTTTTAGCAATGTATACTCCTTCTAATAGAAAATTGCCCTTGGGAAAACCTGTCCCAAAAGGTTATGAAAGCACAACCTTGAAAGAAAAATAAAAGCTGGAGAAAATCAAATGCCTATCAAAGGATCATTTTTAACAGAGAGCCTCTATGAATTACTATTCTACTTTCTATCTAGATAGTCTTCCTCCAACAAGAAAATCAAACTAAAATGCAAAAAATGTATTAAATCTGTTACATGGATGATGATCTCTATGGGAATTGCATTGAGCAAGTTCCATTTTAAAAGAAATATATAAAAGAAATACCTGGATTTTTATATACATATATATATAAAAATACTCTGCAGTGTCTGACTTATCATATATGTTAACCACTTACAAGATGGGTATCAGAATCTATAAGATGCTGATAATATAACATGTAATCACCATGGAACCACAGATTGGCTACTACTGTTAATTTGCATGTGGAGGACAATTCCATGTAATACCAGGGTATTTTTTAATTTCTTTTAGAATTAGTATTTTGCAGTTTTATTACATTAGTTTCACAAATGATTCCTTTGGCAAGGATTCAAGGTGAATCCACCCTCCCAGCGCACATGTGAATCTGCAGTGCAAAAGGGTGTCCTTGTTGAACAGTCACCTCCAGGGCGCCAGAGAGTGGGTTGAGATAGGGGTTATCAATAGACTCCTGCTGTGAATCTCTGCTTTTGAAATTCACTGCAGAGCGCTCATGCCTGCTGTTGGTATTCCCCAGCTTTGAAGCTGTCCAGTTCGCAGCTTCAGTAATGCAAGTATTGTTGATAGCTGCAGGGGACCCAATGCAGACACCTATTTATCAATAATTAAAATAAATGCAGCAGGATATTTGCTACGGTTGTATCCTTATTATGGAGGTTAAATGCTACAAAACCGGTGTCCAACAAAGAATGAAAGGCATTTTTGTTGAGTGGATTTTTCCAAGCAGCCTGTGCAAGTTCAGTGTCTGGCATTAGCTGGATTTTCAAAAGAGTTTGACAGAAAGAGAAAAAAAACAACTCTAATCTTCAGGGAAAAAAAAACTACCTTGTACTCAAAAAGTTCAATCCAGATGTTCCAAATAAACTAGAAACAATTTGAAGAAATTTTATTTCTCAAAGATCTTCATAATATATAACAGTGACAAAGCGACAATTCACACCACCAAGAAGCACTATGAGTTTCACTCTCTAATGTTTCTGAAGACGCAAGCAAAATCAGGAACATTCATAAGGCACATGCAGTACCTAAGTTAAATTTCATTCTTCACACAGTCATTGAAAATAAAATGCTGCTTTGGGTCATCCTCTGGAGGTACTTCTGAGAGATGCTCTGAAACTTATGTTTAATGGTGGCTTTGAAATGAAGGGATGGCACAATATGAAGATAAACTTGAATTTCATATTTTAAATAATAAAGAAATAATAAAAACAAAACTTGAGGAAGGTGAAAAGAAGGAAGTTTCCTCAAACACAGATCTGTCTACCCATGTCACATGTGCCTGATGCATTTATAAAGGGAAACCTTTGCTGAGATTCATACAAACTGTAGCAGTTATGAACAAATGACACCTCAGGCGCCATGAAAGTGTTCTCTTCATGTGAACAGCAGTGAAAATACCATTACAGTGTAAATAAAGTTTTATCATCTTACAACACTGATTCTGGTTTGTGAGTGTAAATGCAGCATATTGATTTTTCTAATCTTTGCAAACAAGCAACTCAACTGAGTTACAAGATATTTCATTTTAAAAATAAACACAATTATGACCTTAATTAAAATCTTAAGCTATCCAAAGCACTTCTAGTCTACTAATGCTAACCAATTGTAAAGCTATTTAAATAGACTCCTTTTATTGTTAAACTTCTAACAAACGCCCATAGGGCACTAAATCCTAGATCTTCTATAATAAAAGTCTCATGATTTTTTAATTAGTTTTGTTAAAAAGAAGACTCCCAGAAGAGTTGCATATTGCATCTCTACCCCAGCTGTGGAGACAAATACCAAGAAATACATATCAATTGTACTTTTCACCCAAAATAATCAATAATGGCCATGATTCTAGGGTAGATAGATAGTCTCTTGTTTCAGGGGTTACAAAGCTGGTCAGCTCAGATTGTATTACCGGAAATGGAAATCTATCAACTAGAACTAATGTAGGACAGTGAATCCCCTTCTCCACCTTCATAAATTGGTACCTCATAATTTCTACCTTTGAAACTCCTCTAAGATGAATGATAAATCAAAGTAAAGATTATTCTAGGAAGTGAAGTAAGAGTATGGATTACTCTAGGAAAATAAAGGGACTGGAGGAACAATTCCTAACAAATAACTTCTCTCGTGAACTCAGGCATATATTTGGCTTTCTGATCTAAAACAACAACCAGTGTAACTTAAATACATGACTCTTATCCAGCATCAAAGTTCTGAAGCCACATCCTTTTATGTGTCACATAAGAAGAAAAAAGCCACATCTCTGGCAGTTTCTGGCCAAAAGCAAGGATCTTTAAGGGTTACTTGAGCTAACGCAATCATGGTAAAGAGAACTTCACTCTTAATTTAGTAGATTGGGCACTGAAATAGCCTGTGGAAATGTTAAATTTTGCCCTTAGTGTTAGGGTCCTGGAGGAACCACCGTTGCATTTCATCAGGACATATATCTTGTTATTGATCCACATTTGTCTTCTGGATTGGAAAACACTCAGGTCTTGAGTGGGTTTTGAGGTGTAGAAGAGCGGAGAGACAAAGCAGCAGTGGTGTGCTTCCCTAAAATTAGAATGCTAGAGAAAAGAAGGAAACATCAACTAAGAAACTGAAGTGAAATTGGCTCTGTGACTAAGTGGAAGTTCAGTAGGAAGGTGAACTAAGCCTACTTTCCTCAACTGTATTTGTATTATACTTTAGGTGCCTGAACTTTTTTGGGCTTCATAAAGAAACTTCTGCTCTGTTAAATATGACATAGTTAATTCCATAAAAATTCTGAAGGCAATGGTCATTTCCATTTGGCAAGATCTTTCCAAAGCTTGGGGTAAAACTTCACCGAGAGATTAGCATTACAAGGAAGCCTCATATCCTCTAAAAACAGAATAATAAATTGCCTTTTTGAATTTATTCTATTGTGAGAATTAGCTTATTCTTTTTAATTAAATAAAAGTGACATTTTTTCAAAGAAATCTTCAAAGAAAATTTGTGAACAATTTCATTACAGATCAGGCAACACTGTAAGAAATCGTACAAAAAAATTTTCAGAAATTAAAAGTGTGGAATGCACGCTCTCTATTCCTCATCATGATTTCACTTTCTACTGAAATTTAACTGACAACAAATCAAAATCTAATGTTGTTTTTCAAAGGTTACTTGGCAATAATTTCCACAGAATTGCCACTGGTTTACTCTGCATGTACGTCATGGCAATCCCAAGAATAGGTACAGGCTGGGTAGAGAATGGATTGAGAGCAGCCCTGCCAAGAAGGATTTAGGAGTGTTCATGGATGAGAAGCTCGAGATGCGTCAGCATTGTGCACTCGCAGCCCAGAAAGCCAGCCATGTCCTGGGCTGCATTGAAAAAAGTGTGGCCAGCAGGGCGAGGGAGGTGATTCTGCCCCTCTACTCTGCTCTGGTGAGACCCTGACTGGGGTACTGTGTGCAGCTTTGGGGCCCCCAACATAAGAAGAACATGAATATGTGGTAATGAGTCCAGAAGAGGGCCATGAAGGTGATCAGAGGGCTGAAACACCTCTCCTATGAAGACAGGCTGAGAGAGGTGAGGTTCAGCCTGGAGAAGAGAAGGCTCCAGGGAGTCCTTACTGCAGGTTTCCAGTATCTGAAAGGTGCCTACAAGAAAGCTGGAGAGGGACTTTTTACAAGGGCATGTAGTGATAGGATGAGGGGTATGGGCTTCAAACTGATAGAGGGGAGATTTAGACTAAATATTAGCAAGAAATTTTTCACTGTGAGGGTGGTGAGACACTGGAACAGGTTGCCCAGGGAAGTTGTGGATGCTCCATCCCGGAAGTGTTCAAGACCAGGTTGGATGGGGCTTTGAGCAACCTGCTCTAGTGGGAGGCTTCCCTGCCCCCGGCAGAGGGGTTGGAACTAGATGGTCTTTAAGGTTCCTTCCAACTTTAACCATTCTATGATTTGATGTTATGAAACAGAATTTAAGCCACAGTGAGATGAAGATACTTTCCACAAATCCAAGAAAACTCTAAAGTCTCTGAAGTGAAAAGACTGTGAAAACTACGTAAAGACTAAAAGCATTTGCTTTTTCAGATGCTGTGAAATTAAAAGCTTTTACATAACTCTGCTAATAGAGAAAACTCTGGACACATTACTTGCTCTTCAGTGCTTTTAGTGACATTAACCTATTACAGCTTTAGTTTATAGTTCAAAACAGAATTATATTAGATTAACCTTAATTAATGTTTTATTCATTTTTAAAAGGCAATTGGAGACATAAGAAGGTTGACATTAGTCACACAGAGTTATTCTGAAGTCAACTGCTGTGTTTTAAAGGTGCTGTAAGTCTGTAACTGCTAAAAAAACTTTGTTTTTTAAAAAGAAAAACAATAAATTCCACAAACTGAAAGATGGGTAAATGTACAAACTTTCTGTTTTAATTCTGTAAAGCCAGTAGACTTGACCATCTATTTATTATCTTTTTGCGTTTTTTAAAATAAAACTAAAATACCTCTTTGAAAATATAAGGACTTTGGTTTCAAAATGTGTGTAGGTAGCTGTATAATCAACTATATTTGATTTCTTGTTGGGTCCAAGTCTCCAAATCTTGTCAAACACGCTATCCACACTTACTAAAGAAAGAGTGTACTAAATCAAGTTCAGTATGTTTTTTTATTATTCAAAAGAAAACATGATGTTATGAAACAGAATTTAAGCCACAGTGAGATGAAGATACTTTCCACAAATCCAAGAAAACTCTAAAGTCTCTGAAGTGAAAAGACTGTGAAAACTACGTAAAGACTAAAAGCATTTGCTTTTTCAGATGCTGTGAAATTAAAAGCTTTTACATAACTCTGCTAATAGAGAAAACTCTGGACACATTACTTGCTCTTCAGTGCTTTTAGTGACATTAACCTATTACAGCTTTAGTTTATAGTTCAAAACAGAATTATATTAGATTAACCTTAATTAATGTTTTATTCATTTTTAAAAGGCAATTGGAGACATAAGAAGGTGGACATTAGTCACACAGAGTTATTCTGAAGTCAACTGCTGTGTTTTAAAGGTGCTGTAAGTCTGTAACTGCTAAAAAAACTTTGTTTTTTATAAAAGCTTTTACATAGCCCTGCTAATAGAGAAAACTCTGGACACATTACTTGCTCTTCAGTGCTTTTAGTGACATTAACCTATTACAGCTTTAGTTTATAGTTCAAAACAGAATTATATTAGATTAACCTTAATTAATGTTTTATTCATTTTTAAAAGGCAATTGGAGACATAAGAAGGTTGACATTAGTCACACAGAGTTATTCTGAAGTCAACTGCTGTGTTTTAAAGGTGCTGTAAGTCTGTAACTGCTAAAAAAACTTTGTTTTTTAAAAAGAAAAACAATAAATTCCACAAACTGAAAGATGGGTAAATGTACAAACTTTCTGTTTTAATTCTGTAAAGCCAGTAGACTTGACCATCTATTTATTATCTTTTTGCGTTTTTTAAAATAAAACTAAAATACCTCTTTGAAAATATAAGGACTTTGGTTTCAAAATGTGTGTAGGTAGCTGTATAATCAACTATATTTGATTTCTTGTTGGGTCCAAGTCTCCAAATCTTGTCAAACACGCTATCCACACTTACTAAAGAAAGAGTGTACTAAATCAAGTTCAGTATGTTTTTTTATTATTCAAAAGAAAACATTGACTAGATATTTATTACTCTATTCTTGAGCTATGTCCAATCACTTTTACAATGTATGGCATGTTTCAGTACTTGACAGAAAAACAAATTGCCAACAAAAAAATAAAATATAAATACAATGTTCTCTCACATCTCAAAGAACAAATGACATTAAATACCAATTCCATTCCAGAGTAAATATATTTGATTAGCACAATGGCTCAAAGGAATGATTTGTTTCACAAGATGTAGTAAATCTGCCATTTATTCAAATATTGGTAATCACTCTAGTTGAACTGCATAAAGAACATGGAAATTAGAGGAAAGATAAACAAATGCAAATTGGTTGTCACATGGTAAGTACGCCATAATGAATTCTCTATCCTATGTAAGTAGCATTGTCCCCAGCAGCCTACTTTGTTCTTAAACCAGTGAATATATATAGATAGATGCTTAAGACTGACTTTAAGTCAAAACATTTACAGAACAGACTTCTCATGTGTGTCTGTATGAGATCCAGTAGCATGCAATTCAGTACGCGCTGCTGCTTATTTCATGACTATGGTGTTAGATTTCCCCCACACTCATTTTCAGCAGATTCAGAGCCCTCCAGCAAACCTGCCTGCACCCTTCAATCCAGTCCCTTTCCAGGCTCTTCTCTCCCTTGCAGGGTAGGAACAGAAGTCTGGCACAGAAGCAGCAGAAGACAATGACAGGCAAGTGGGTTTGATCCCCTTGCCATACGTGACAGTAGCTGGGAAAGTGGCAGTGGGACTGCATGCCATGTGAGTGGATTACCCAGCACAGTCCAAGAGCCTGTTTACCCAAACGCTGACAACCCTAAAGAGGAAGATGCCAATGACCACTAGATTAAACAGTAAGCAGGAGATTACCAAGAGATTTTGGAAACGAGGAACTCAGCTTGAAAAGAAGTATGGAAAGACCTCATCACTTTGAGACTGCCAGAGTTCCCCCACTGTCATTGCAATCTCTGTCTAGGTCTGGCAGAGCATCCTCACCATCAAGGGTCACAGGGAGCCACACGCAGTCAGGCACTCGTTGTGCAGGTTGCAGTGCAGGTCCCACACCTCAGGGCTGTCTCACCAGCCTCTGGGCTGATACCCGTGTGGGAAAAAACAGAGCACGCAGGAAACTGCACGAGTGTGTGCAACTCACACTTCTGGGGGTCAGTTATAAAAGGCTGTTTAGAAATTTAAAGGAGTTTCTTACAATTTTATATATGTCTAGCATTGTGGTTTATCTTCTGTATTATTGATATTGATCCTGAATATATGGTTCATTGATTGCTGGTTAACTATGTGTTGTTAATAAATCAATAAACCCCTTGGAACAAGATTTGATTTAAAACACCATGAGTTGAGCAGTTTTTCTGTCCAACATTGTTATAGGCAGACTTCATGCTCAAATAGCATGTCTTCAAACAAGCTCTAAACATATGGCAGAGAAGGAACATCCAGAAGCCATAGGAGAGGAACACATAACATACCCAAACGTTAAGTGGAAGCTTTCAATAGTGGACTGAATTGTGGTAAGAGAATGAAGGGTGCTGACATCTATGTATTAGTAGATACATAATATGGATGGGTCAGAAAGTGTATACAGTCTTGACCATGTAGGTATAGTCCCCTAAAGTAGATGAAGGCTTTAACAGTTAAACAAGAATGAGATTAGGCCAGTTGACTGAGGTATATCAGTTGGGAGTAACTGCTCTTTGAAGAAAGGCCAGATGATGAGAAAATGCACTTATAATAAGAACTGTGAAACTCTGTTTTGCAAACCGTGAGGATGTAATTTCCTCAGCACTTATAATAAAAGAGTTATATGATACAGGTTCAATGCATAATACAACAGAACATACTCTGAAGAATACTATTTCACACTAAACACAGGTCGTATTTATTAAAGCTTACAGCGTTACAACATAAAATCCTGTTATTCATTCTCTGCGTACCCCATTTTTCCAAACCTTAACAAGACAACTTCTTTAATGTGACACTGTGGAGTGTTGCCAAATGAAGTTTAACATGTAATACTGGGCCAATTCATCCTGAGTAGGCATCCCAGGCTCCTTTTATTGACAGACACCCTGAGGATGATTTAGATGTTGGGTCAACTGAATTATGTTCTTCTATTTCTTTCCACTGATTACAAACAGCGACTCAGCAATGAGCCTCAAAGCCAATGTGCCTTAGGCCTGCAGTAAAGTACATGGAAGAAGAATGACTTCTTTTTTTAGTTCATCTGTTTAAAAATTACTATTGTGGACAGGCTGTTTCACGAATGACAAGTTTTGTATAAGCAAAGTTAAAGATAAATAAAGAATTCATGCTCTCTAAATCATGAATGCTTTTTTAACCTTGTACAACTGTAGCTGAAAAATGCACACTCATTTGTAAAAAGTCTATTTTAACTACATACAACTTACAATGTATATGTTATCGGCTAAGTAGACACTACTGCATATGCATCTGTTAATTCAGTTGCTAAGATCATTACAGTTGCATTTGTTTTTATGTGCAAGTTCCAGATTCTCGTTTAACTGAACATTCATTTGTCTGGAAGACTGAATTTATGTGGGCACTAATTTGTTATGGAGAATGAATGCACAATGCAAGAAAAACACACATTTCTTCTTCATCAGCCAAATTATTTTTAAATTTAGCAACATGACTGATTACTTATGTATGAAATTACATTTTCAAGGAGAGCCATTTCATAGTTACTTATACATTAGTCTTAAGAATTATTAAGATTTTATTTGTTTTTACCATGAAAATCTATAAAGAAAATAAGAAATTCTATTGATAGATTTCATACAAGCATAAAAATATTAAAGAAAAGCATTTGGTTTTAAAATTGAGTCATTCTTCATCCCCAGTTGAATTATTACTCTTTTGCTATGTTCACAAACAAGTCTCTTGTACAAATTATGATCTATGTATTGGAGTTTTAAAAATACTGATGATTTGGTAGAAAATCAGTAGGATAGTGACATACGTTAATTTTCCTTTCTATGAAAGGGAAAATAAAAATAAGTAATAAAACCAATGTTTAAAAATCTCTTACTCTTCTGCTGTTCAATTATATGTTCCATAGAAAAAGCAAAAGCAGAAATGGAAACTCAAACCTGGTTCCTAATATTCCAATCTGATTCTAACACAATCCCTTATGCTTCCTGTATCACTAGATGGTTATTTAGTCAGCAGTTAGACTACCACCATGTATGATATGGATTTTATTTGACTGTAAACAGAGAAGCAGACAACATTGGTCCCTTGGAGTTGTCCAGCTACACCTGTCTTGTTAGCCTACTAGGCTTTTTTTTAGAGTTGATGCAATTTTATGCAATGAGTATTTTTGGTTGTCCTGTTTCTATTTATTTTCATGCTCTGGTCCCTACACCATTCTAGTGACTTAAAAGGTTACAATGCGTGGCATGCCTTCTATTTGCTAAATGGTTTGGGATATTATTTGACTGGCACCCCTGTCCATTTTTTTCACTTAATCTTCACATAGTATTTATACTGGGTCATTTTTTTCCCTGTTGACATGATGTTGTCAGTCATTCTACAAGCTCTGTTTGGTTTGTCTTCAGAGAATGAATTGTTTATTTATCAACTGATATTGCTTTAATCAGATCCCCTTCTTGAGGGTTTTCTGCCACTCTTTACTACTCCACTCCCAAATCCTAAAAGGGAAATTCTAATTATAACTGCTCAGCAGTGGTAATTTCTGACTGAGGAATGATTTGGCATGGAGGGCAAGAAGACCCAACTAAAAGAAGTGGTTAAATTGGCTGGAAGCAGGAACGACAGAGACAGAAGGACTCCTTGCTAGGGAGAAAAGTTTCCTTTGGTGATAAGAAACAATCTCAGTACTGCCTTGTAGCCAGCCTGTAATGGGAGAGCACAGGGGCCAAAGCTCAGGAGCCACCCTTGGGCAGCAAAGTTGGGCTGGGGTGGACCCATCTCTCAGGATTATTGCTGGCGCAAGGGTATATGAAGAATCTGCTTGTGACTCATCTTTGCATAATCCATGTAGAACTGCATATTGCAGTGGGACTTTGTTCAATGTATTGTTCATTTTAATTTTTGTTTTTTATCTTTAAGCACAAACATGTTTAATTCACCTTGAGGGATACTACAAAAGTTCCCTAACAGCTATCAACACTCTAGAGTTTTAATGACTTTTGTTTGGTTGTTGTTTTTGGTTTTGTTTTTTAAATATAGTCTATTTGACACAGAAACACAAGGGATATACTGCACCTTCTATTTCCATGCTAGCTCACATTTTCTGGCTTTCCATGTGTCCCTGTCTCTACTCAGTTCCTATACTATTGTCTGAATTAATTTGTGCTTTCTTAGTGAAAGCAATATGCTCACTTCAAATTCTTTACACTATGAATGGATATTTTGTCTTTGGAAAGAATGCATATATAGAATTTTTATAGGACTCTACTTCCCAGAGAGACTGTATGCTATTCTTCAAAATTCTATAAATTTCATGGACTTATGCAACCCTTGGCACTACTGGAAGCTTTGCTATTAACTACAGTGGAATTTGAACTAGGTTTTTAGTTGATTGTTTTATAGGCTGTCTACTTTCAAGGTCTTTATAATATGAGAACTAGTGATTTAGATTTTTCAGTTCTATTGCCTGTTGTTCTGCCTTTCCTTTTATTCCAACAGTTAGGATCAAAGATTCTGTGTATACAAATAATCATATAATTAGCCTGTAAAATCCATAAGATTCTTCATCATCTCATAGGTCATTGAACTGGGATAGTTAGGTCAGTTGATTTATCAAAGAAAAGAGAGAGAAAGTAAAAGATCAGGATTTCTAATCACACTGTAATGAGAAAAGAATAGTGCTACTTTACTATATTACTTACAATCTCTTCAGTTCTTTCTCAAATATAGTTCTGTATTTCCATTGAGCAATATTATTCATGGGACACAGCAAACTGTTCTTCATATAACCACATATGCTACTTGGGACTTTAAATTGCAGAAGGCAGTGGAAACATGTTTCTGACTCCCTGTATGACAGAGAATAGCTTTTGTATTTCCACTGTTTCTATACAGGGATTATTGTCCTCATCAAGAGACTAAATTCCTTTCCCACCCTTGCCCCAAAGTTAGGTAAATTTCATTTGTGTATGACTTACAGATTTTTAATGAAAAAAAATTATTTGTATTTTATGACTTGTTACATTTATCTTAATAAATACTACAAATTACATTTCACCAAATCTGTGAACTAAGCAAGTCCTGCCTATTGTAAAAATGTAGTGGTCAGTGCCAGGCAAACTGAACCAAATAAATAGTGCTGGATACTCTCTATGCCAAATATCAACCTAGCTTTCATTTTTAAACTCAATAGGCAATGAAGTCATATATTTTTCCTAATCTATGGGTAGTAAGACAGGATTCTATTTGAAAATTTGCATTACAAAAACAGTTAACTAAGATCTATGGATCAATGTATATTGAAAACTGAGAAGATCTCCATAAGTACCTGTTAATTATCAAAAACACATTTAATATAAAAAAAAAGTCTGATTTTATAAATGATCTTGGATAGAAATACTTATAAATTATTGAGAGATCGGACTAGTACAGGTACATCAAAGTACTACAAATACAAGTGAAATGCTCAGTGGGTAGCTTTGAGCTCAGACAACATTTACTACAGTTTGTGTGGCCAACATTATCTGGGAGTTGCTGAATGCCTTCTGTGCTTTGGTCTTCACTGCCAAAGCTGCCCTTCATGAATCCCAGACCCTGGAGACAAGGGGCAAGGTCTGGAGAGAGGAAGACTTTCCCTCTGTTGGGGAGGACTGGGTTAGAGACCACTTGGCCAAATTAGACATCCACAAGTCCGTGGGCCCTGATGGGATGCACCCATGACTGCTAAGAGAACTGGCAGATGTTATTGCTGAGCCACTCTCCATCATTTTTTAGAGGTCTTGGAGAACAGGAGAAGTTCCTAAGGGCTGGAGGAAGGCAAATATCACTCCAGTCTACAAAAAGGGCAAGAAGGAGGACCCAGGGAACTACAGGCCAATTAGTCTCACCTCTGTCCCTGGGAAAATATGGAGCGACTCATTCTCAATGTCATCTCCAAACATATTGAAGATCAAGAAGTTATAGGAAGTGGTCAACAGGGGTAAATCAAGCTTGACCAATCTGATAGCCTTCTATGACGTTATAACTGGATGGCTGGATAAGGGGAGAGCAGCAGATGTCATCTGCCTTGACTTCAGCAAAGCTTTTGACACTCTCCCATAACATCCTCATCAGAAAAGTAAGGAAGTGTGGGCTATCTAGGGGGGGGCAGTGAGGTGGATTGAGTCCTGGCTATGTGACAGAACTCAGAGGGTTGTCATTAATGGAGCAGGGTCAAGCTGGAGGCCTGTAACCAGCGGTGTCCCCCAGGGGTCAATACTTGGCCCAGTCCTCTTCAACATATTCATCAATGACCTGGACAAAGGGACAGAGTGTATCCTCAGCAAGTTCACTGATCATACCAAACTGGGAGGGCTGGCTGACACTCCAGAGGGCTGTGCCACCATCCAGGGTGACCTGGACAAGCTGGAGAGCTGGGCAGAGAAGAACCTGATGAGGTTCAACAAGGCGAACCCCAGGCACCAGTATATGTTAGGGGTGTATCTTCTGGAAACCACTCCTGAAGAGAAGGATCTGGGAGTCCCAGTGGACAGCAAACTTTCCATGAGCCAGCAATGTGCCCTTGTTGCCAAGAGGGCCAATGAAATCCTGGGCTGCATAGGGAAGAGTGTGGTCAGTAGGTCGAGGGAGGTCATTCTTCCCCGCTACTCTGCACTGGTGAAGCCACAACTGGAACACTGTGTCCAGTTCTGGGCTCCCCAGTTCAAGAGAGACAGGGAACTACTGGAGAGAGTCCAGCGTAGGGCAACGAAGATGATTAAGGGATTGGAGCTCCTCTCTTATGAGGAAAGGCTCAAAGAGCTGGGGCTCTTTAGCCCGGAGAAGGCTGAGGGGAGACCTCATCTACATTTACAAGTATCTAAAGGTTGGGTTGAAGGATGATGGAGCTGGACTCTTTCCAGTGGTTTTCAGTGATAGGATGAGGGGCAATGGGCACAAGCTGGAACAGAGGAAGTTCCATTCAAATACGAGGAAGAACTTCTTTACAGTGAGGGTGACAGAGCACTGGAACAGGCTGCCCAGGGAGGTCGTGGAGTCCCCTTCTCCGGAGATTTTCAAGACCCGCCTGGATGCAGTCCTGAGTAATGTGCTCTAGGTATTCCTGCTTTGGCAGAGGAGTTGGACTAGATGATCTCTAGAGGTCCCTTCCAACTCTGACAATTCTGTGATTCCGTGATCTTCACTAAGAGCTCCAGTATCAGCAAAAACAAAGATGTGCCTAAAGAAGAATGAGCTATATCTACTACATTTATATGTTTAACAACGCCTTCATAATAGGATATGATTTCTATAGGGAAGTAGGTAAGAAAGTCTGGAGAATAAGAATACATTTTCCCACACCGCAAAGTCCAGACAATCATGCTAATAAAGATGCATTGAGTTTATATACAGAAACGGAGATGTGCCTTCACCTTTCTTTTCCTAAATTTGAAAGCAAAAATAAGATTACTTTCATTTTGAAAAAATGTTTTTGAATCTTGTTTTATGAGGGTAAAGAATGTCTTATTTCCCACTTCTCTGAGAATTTCCAGATCTAGAATACCGCATCTGGTTTTAGACCTCTCAGTACAGGAAAGACAGCAACCAAGTGGAGGGAGTACAGGGGAGGCCACCAAGATGGTGGGGGCTGGAGCACACACTCCATGAGGAGAGTCTGGGGGAGCTGGGCTTGTTCAGCCTGGAGCAGAGACAACTTTGGGGGATCCTAACAGCAACCCCCAATGGCTACGGGGAGGTGACTGAGGAGACAGAGCCAGGCTCTTCACAGCACTGCAAGTTGGGAAGATGAGAGATAACACGTATAAATTGAAATAAAAGAGGTTCAGCCTGAACAGGAGAAGCTTTTTCACCATAAGGACAGTCAGGCAGCAGCACGAGCTAAGAGACTCTCTGTTCTTGGATGATTTCAAGACCCAACTGGATGAAGACCTAAGCAAACTGGTCTGACCTCAGAGCTGGCCTGCCATGAGGAATAGACTGGACTGGAGACTGCCCAATGTTCTTTTTCTATCTGAACACTATGATTTTATGAATTTTACTTTTTATATGGAGCTGCTTAATTTTAGCAGATCTGGTAGTCATCTAGTTTATCTCATGTGAGAGAAAATCCAGGCAAACACCAGTTACAAGAAGTGATTTTACAGTTGTAAATTCAATAAATCTGGAGTCTATACTTTCAAAAAGCCCCCATTCAATCCCATTAAAAGAAATTAAAACAAAGGTAAGAGCCAATTATGTGTGACTGCCAAATTCATTAACATTAACTAACAAGACTGTTGACTTCTAAAATTACTTATGTCAGGTGGCAATGATAAACTTGATAAGACAGTACTTGCAAAATGTCATTAAATATTTTGCAGCTCATTTGTATCAATACCAAATATTAGATTAACACAATAACAATGTTCACAAGAATTCGAAAGAATTAATTACAAAACTTCTTTAGAAACCACACTGCGTATGTTATTAAAAAGATGAAAATAGCTTTAATTCTGAGGACTTCAGATAGGAAAAATATTCCTGCTACAACAAATAAATACCAATAATTAGTATAATGACAACAAATAATACTGAGCTTTGGTTCTTCTCATCCTGTCACAGCAGAAGTAATTATTGTTTCCCTGAAACTGCTGATAAAGGAGTTGTGCTGCATATTAGGGATGCTTAACACTTTTTTTCATTGTGTCTCTGTTATACTATGTAATGTTTTCGTGTGAGGCTATGGATTTTACACTATTTTCTTGAAAGCATTGCAAAACTCAGAAATATATCCCATTTGCCAAGACCTCTTCTCTGGTTTACAACCCAGAAAAGTAATCTTTTGAAGAAGAGCTTTATTTTGCTATTTGGAATCTAGAACCCTTCAAAAAAAATCCACGTGTTATGCAAACAAGACAAATTTTAAGTCATATGGATATTTGGAAGACTTGAGATATAAATGTGGATTCAGGTCTGAAAATCAGAGACAAAATCAAAGTGTGTTGACAGCCTTTTTATCCCTCCTCCTAGTCATGTAAAAAGCAGCATGTTGTAAGCATCTTTATGTCATTTTAGCATATTTTTTAAAAGTCTAGGGAGATAAAACAAAACAAAAATTATAAACATATGTTTTAAAAGCACTTCTAAAAACTTGAAATGTATATGAATGTAATACAAAAACAGATGAACACATGCTAATATGAAGTTAGTTATTCTGAAATGTTGTGTCTGTATAAATGGGATAATGAAAAAGTTACATGAGCTTTAATCTCTATCAATGGCTCTTTATTATCAATTCCAGCCCATCAGTTTTCTGTACTGAAAAAAAATCATGAAAAATATGGGCATCTTCCCAAACTACCTCTAGCTTTGGGATTTCTACTGCTGACTATCACCCAAATATCTGAATTCCTTGTAAAATGTTAATAGTTATATAATATCTGAAAAGGATGGTCAAATAGCTGTCTTCACAATTCAGATGCTAGTCGCTTTGAACATGTGCATTCACTATTCACAAAGTACATATAGGTAACAATATCAAACATTTTCCTGCTCATTTCTTAGGAAAGGATGGGTGGCTGTTCGATGTCTTCCCCAACATCCATTTGCCTGCATCTATCCCCATCATGAATGAATGACTGCCTTGTAGCTAACCTCAGCCTGGCTGCGGGAAACACTGGTACAATGGGCACAGCTGGACATGCCATGGGCAGGTTAGACATTGGGCTTTCATATTCACTATATGGAAAGTAGGTGTATTTGGTCCCAATAAAAATATTAAAACTGTTTTTAACAAACACTGGAGCCTGCTTGGACCTTACCCGATTGGCAGGCTTGACATATTGCTGCTTTCCTGCAGAGCATGGTGCCTCCCCAAAATCAGACAACAAGTAGGGATTTCTGATGCTAGATCAGGCAGGGTTCTTCCCTGCTTCAAAAATTAAAGCACACATTGTGGCTTAGTGCAATAGCAAAGCTAATCTGATAGCAAGCTGCCACAGAAAGTGGAAATCTTGCTGCCTTGGAATTTCCCTCACATCTAGTACACTAGTTTAGGCACAAAACAAAATAAAACAAAACAAAAACTTTTCCACAATTCAGTATTGGCTATACAATCTGTAGATCTGCCCCAAGGAGGGGAGGGTAGCAAGGAGAGAACTGAACCACATCATGTTTTGCAGTGATCTGTCATTGATTAGGCTTCATTTTAATATCAGACTAAGCCTAAGTAACTACATTATGATAAAATATTTTTTTTTTAGATCATATTGATATATATAAGAAATGGCTTCTTGTAAGGAGAGAAATCTATAGCAGATCTGACATCTGAATACATGCATTACTTAAAACAGTATTTCTACTTTCCTCATTCTGCTATAACAGAAGGCAGTGAAACACTATTAATACGTTGCACATTAGATTCTCATCAATCTGTAGTAAACTGTAAACATATATATCACAATTTAATCCATCAAGTTATGTACTCAGTATTAAGGAAAATGATACTAATATTTGAATACTTCAGGAGTATAGTCTAATAGGAATTGAGACATTAACCTGAAGACTTTCAAAAAATTTTATGTTAACAGCAAGTCTTAATTTTATAGTATTTTAACCTTTGGAAACCTATGCAGCAGCAAAATAGAAGAGTTTATCACAAAATTTAAATTAAGCAATTTGATAGAATATAAAACTGAAGTCTTAAAGTCAATGGGTTCAAGGTCTAAACCCTTAGGTATTCTAGTTATTTCTATTGCAAATGCACAGGTAGGAAAGAGGCAAATCACTGTAGCCACTTCAGGCCTTGAAAAGATGAATCTTCTCAGAATACAAGCATGCCTATTGGTAATGAGATATCAGGCATACAAGTCCAAAACCTTTTAAACCTTCATTTTAAAAGCAGTGTGATGCAATTAACCTTGCTATCTGTGATAACTCTCATGATTCCCCAACCTATGTTGTTCTCCCCACCTTGAGAAGGAAGTTGTTACGCATGAGAGATGATTCAGTGGCTAGCAAAGCAACTGCTGAACTGCCACATTTCTCATCCTGCAAGCAAAACTCTTTATGTAATACTGAAATTTGAGCCCTTAATGTGTGAAACAGCCTCCAAAAGAAACCTTTTATTGTTAGAGCATTTATATCTCAAAAAGATTTGATGGCATTTGCCACCTGGAGTATTTCTAGTTCTATAATTTATAATGTATAATCAAGGGAAAGCTATGTAGGTGGCTTACATGGTCAACACAAGCCCACAAACCTGAACATCAGTCCTAAGTTAGAAAACAGACATACGTGGACAGCTGAACTCATTCACTGGTGCATTGAAAGTAACCTTTGGTAATACTCTTAACCTGAATTTTGCATTGATATGGAACAAGTATGTTGTATCTAGCATTTATATGGGAACTTAAGTTTGAAAAAAACCACAACCAAGCAACCAAACAACCAAAAAAAAAAAAATAAAAGATTGTATCTCAAACCTTTTTCAAACAGGATTAAGAATCCATTTGAATAAACAGTAAACATTTAAAATTTTAAATCCCTCCAGCTCTTCAAAAATTACATAGAAGTAACACACAAGAGCAAAGTATCTTCAAAGCAGGAAGAATCTCTTTTACAAAATTATTTCGTTCTGATTGGAATGGAGAAACACTGAATATTCAAGCAGCCAATGGGCACATTTCTATATATTTATTTATTTAAGCTCATTAATTAAACACAGGTTCATATTTTTATTGCAAAAATCACATGGTGTATCTGATTTCAAGCTTCCTTGGTTTCAGAAAATTCTTTTAAAGCTAGAGATACAAACAATTAGGGTAAAATCTAAAATGACCAGTGTTGGAAACTAGATGCCACTATATGCACAGGTGGTGAGACTTTCTCCTTTCCACTTTTCTAAGCTTATGCACCCTAAAAGTAATCAGAATTCCCAGGAAAAAGCAATATTCATCACCTCCAGAGCCACAGCTATTTCTCTTTTAGCAAGGATAGAGTTAGTGTGGATGCTTTAGCTGGCTATATGCTGAAAAAACAACCTTGGTTAGATTGGGGGAACGATCCCCATGGAAAGTAAACTGGCAGAAGGCCAGAGTCTGCAAGGAAAATTCAAAACCAGCTGCAGCAGAGCATCAATCCAGATCTAAAGTATCCATTTTCAAAATAATCGAATCATTACTTAACACATGAAGTACTCAATAGTACAATATATTATTATATTTGCCCTGAATACATTATAATAACCATTAGAAGTGAATTCAGTAAACACTTTTTTTCACCCATAGTTTTGAGTGAGTAGAATTTCTGGCAGCTACCCAAACAGGTCACCACGAACAGGATAATGTGGCAATCTGTTATCATTAGCTCTGTTGGAAAGGTTTTGAAGACACTAGAGAGAATTAAATGACCTGGAAAACTCAGTCTATGGAAAAGTCTATTGTACTCATCTCCGTTATTTCCACCTCTACGCATCACTGAAACAGTGGAACAACATGATTTGCAG
Organism: Calidris pugnax; assembly: GCF_001431845.1. Taxonomy (NCBI): domain Eukaryota; kingdom Metazoa; phylum Chordata; class Aves; order Charadriiformes; family Scolopacidae; genus Calidris; species Calidris pugnax. The sequence continues at coordinate 32,413,595 of NW_015094510.1, forward strand.
TGGTGACAAAGATAAAGGTCATTTTTCTGTTTTTCTTTTATCCAGCATGAGCCATTTAAGGATTGTTAAATTCCACACATACAGAAAATGACTAATTCCTGTCAGGTCCTTCCACTCTCTCAGGATGTTAATCTATTGGGATCTTCACATTTGGAAGACAATACAGAGTTTTATTTTTGGAAATCACTGCTACTTTTTTTCCTGTACATCACTGTTAACAACTGTCAGAATTTCAGATCATCTAAAATAACAATATACAAAACCCCTATATAGCCCATTTTAGCAACTGTTTTTCCTAACTGGTGCAATTTTTTTCCAGGAAAATTTGAAAGAAAGGGCAGTTCTAAAAAGATCTATTAAATGTAATCACTATGCCAAGTTCCACATGGTAAAGACAGATAGTATAAAAGGAGTGACATAGCCTATTCAAAAATATGCATCAGGGAGATTTCTTTTGTTTATGTAAGCTTTGATGCTGCTGTTCTACATTTATCTGAGTGATTAACTTAAAACGAAGATGACATGCACCAACTATTCTGATTTAACAGTTGTGTACGTAAGCCTTATTCCTGGGAAATCCAACAAAAGATAAGTCTACAGAAATGAAAGAAAAGAAACAGGGGAATTAGCAGACCCTTAGGCAAAAAAACTGGTGATCTTCTGAATTTTGGGAAAGGAGGGATGAAAATATTCCTGGATCTGAGAGCTGAGAAAAAAATTCAAGGGACTATAGTTAGGGGAGCTGTGTGTTTTCCCTTAATCTGTTTTATTTCATAATGTGCACTTACTGAGAGGTTAAAGGCATGGAGTACCAAAGATACTGTTTTAAGGGCATACTCTTCACCAGTAAATAAGCAGCTCCTGCTTAAGCATTAAATTGTGCCAAATCATCTTAATTCTTTATAGAAATGGAACAAAACACAGCATGATTTGTGTTTCACTAGCAATTTATGTTATGTTTGTACATAGGAATTCCTACAAGTGAGCACTTTAACATTTGTTAGGAGCAAACCACATGGATTTAAGAAACAGACACAAGGCTCAGTTCTGCTCTTTTGCAACAGAGGATGAAGTTAACATCGTGCACAAAGGCTGGCAGCCCAGAAGTTAGTTCTGCCCCCTGAGATTACAAATTTATGTAGAAAGAATGTCTGCATAAATGATCCTGGCGTATTTGTCAAAATTGGGACTATCAAAAGCCTCCAGTCTAAAGACTAACAGAATTCTGACACAATACACACACTTATTCAGCCTATAAATAGTCATTATTTTGAGACACAGAAATCTGTAGAAAGTTAAACCTTCTAACAAAATTATGGCTTAAATTTATCTTTGCTGTTCTTCGGCAAGAAAGAGAAGAGAGAGTGTTTTTTCATTTATAGCTTGGAAAAAACCTCTTCCCTCTTCTCTCCTCCTATTGCTCCTCAAGGACATTAAAGACACCTCTTAGATGCCAGAAAGCCCCCTTTGCATGCACCCAGAGCCAAAATGATTTTTTATATAAAGAATGTCCTTCAATAAGTTTGCTACTCTAATAAGGCTTGTACAGAGAAAACAAGTTAAAATTCACCTGCCAGTCTTTCCTATGCTTTTGGTGGTTGCAATACGTTGTCAAGAGCAGGAGAATGAGTTAAACTGTGTTATATTTAAAATGACACCGAGAATCTACTTATATCAAGTTCATCAGTTCTAATTCAGTTACGTCTGTTTGGAGGTCACTGTCTGTCTCATTCATTACAATGGCTTTCTAGTTTTCTGATATGATTCTCAATTAGTTGGGTAGGCAGGTAAAACATCTGACATCCAACAATGAACTATGTGCTTCCAAATATGTTTGCACAGCCACACATAACACTTCAGCAAGCTCTTTATGTTGACCTATTAATAAACCATAGTTTGAGGTTAAGAATAAAGACTCGACTCAAAAATTAATTAGAGGTGTTCTGAACTACATGATCATAAGTCATTCAGCTATTAAATGATGAAGCACACCAGTTAACAGATAACCACAGACATTTACTCCATCTTATTTCCATCTGTGGCTGTACTCATGATAAATTTAAAGTGAATATCCATCGTTCATCTGGATAATGATTATCAAATTCAAATGACTCATACCTACAGCTGCTATATCACACTGGTTTATATCTTAAAGGTTCTTAATGAGCACACAACTTTTGACATTCACTCACTTCACTAATACAGATTTATATTATTTGAATATTCTAATAAACATGCATTGAGTCACACAAACCACTTAATATTAGTTGGGAACAAACTCTAGCTGCTATACAGGGTGATTTATTTTTGACCTTTAGGTTTACCTTCATAAGAACTTGCCTATGATTTCAGACCATATTCTAGAACTAGGCCAAGCTACATTGAAACACCTGAGAGCTTAGAAGTGCAATATAGACTTTGTCTCTAAAACTTATCAACAGAGTTTTACAGAACTATTCAGATCTATTGAACATGAGACAAAAATTATTTAAAAAGGAGTTGTTCAGTGAACCCAGATTGAGAGTATGCTGCAGTGATTATTTAAAAACATTTACAAGGAGTAGTAAACACTTTCAAGATAGAACCTTCTATAGAACCGTGGTGAGAAACATAACTATATTATCCAGAAAACTGGATTTTTTTCTTTGATCTATGTTCTATTTCTAAGCTTATGCAGGTTAAAATGCTGGTAAGAGCTGTGTTTGATTTTAATTTTATAAACTGATAAATGCAAGCAATAAAGCTCATAAACATATTCCAAAAGCAGATTAGTTTAAATATCCACTACCTCAACTCTTCTATTGGCCGTACAGAAGCTGTCCTTCAAAACAGAAATGATGTCCACAGAATAGTTCTTGTATGAGTGAAAACTGATGATGCTCACGGGCTGAACTGTATCAAAATGTATTAGGACTCCTTTTTGGTAATCTGTGGAACAGAAAAAGAAAAAAGAAGTTATATGTATTCGTAGAGCTCTATTTGAAGCCTTAGATCACGCAAACCGTCTATGTGGAGATTTGTTTATTTGAGTCTCATGTTACATTCCTTGTATGTTGCATAACATGGCAATGTTGGTTGGCTGTAGGAATTAAATCTGAGATACCTTTCTTGTTTCCGAATTGATACAGAATTCAAAAGTGTTTTGTTTTATGCTGTTAGGGGAAAAAATGGTATTTTTTACAACAACAACAAAAAGAAACAGGAATGAAAAGTTATTTTTTATCTGCTACCGTATAAAGAAAGGGTAGTACTGAGAAGAAAAGTTACAAATTTACATTATTAGCCCTATATGTTTATGTACTTTCATCTATAACAGAAGGAATATAAAATAGTTTCTGTTGTTTGAACTTAAACCACTTCATGAGCATTTTTCTAAAGATGCTTTCTCATATTATTTTCTTAAAGTGACCTTTTCCATATAAGATGCAATTACAATGTCGTTGATTACTTCATTTTCAAATTGCTCATTTTAAAATTACACTAAAGGCATTTGTCACCCTTTGGCTTATCATCTCAAAAAATACAGCATAAGACTTCCTTAGTAAAAGACTTGCTTGAACCAGAGTCTTTTCTACTTAGATGTCCAATCATTATGTTAAATTGGTAACAACAGAGAACTCACAACACTGTCAGTAAATTTGAACAACTGTTAGCCCCCTCAATTAAAAAAATGAAAAAAAACCCACAACCAACTAAAGAAAAAACCACCATTGTCTTGATGCTATGTGAGCTTTTGGATTAATTATTTTTCACATGAAAGCTGAAAACCAGCCTTCCTTCTGCAGAAATTTTTACTAGCTAAACAATACACGCAGTAGTGTCATCTTAAAGCTTTCATTTTTCCCAGTTTTTCTTGTACCTCGCCTGAGTTATGCTTCAGATGCTTCTTCCCTTGACTTTGGCAATACTTTATCCTGAATAAAGGAGTCACAAGAATGTCTTCCTGTTCCAAATTCTTCTCTACCTACGATATTTTCCTGGGAATCAGTCAGCAGCTGGGAACTACATCTATTAAATATTTTGGGGCCTAGTGAAAAATAAATATGCAAATAAATAAAAGGCAATTAACTGTCCTAGTCAGATCTGTCTATGTCATCACCAGGAAATGTATTAGATGTCTGAAGTTCTTCTACCAAAGGCACTGTGGCAGAACTAACTACCAATTTCATACCTAATGCACTTGAGAATTATGAACTGTCTTTCCTCACTGTCTTGGCCTTGAAGCTTAAACTGAAAAATTTACCTAGACCTTTCCTTTAGAAAGACATGGAATTCAAGGACTGGAGAATAGTTTTGACTTACACTGCATATTTAAAAAAAAAAAAAAAATCAGTACAATGGAGAAATTCTGATACTGTTCTCGTTAACTTTTTGTGGACCAGCCTAGTGGATAAGAATTCACCTAAGTGATACTACAGCTCAATCCTGTACTGCTTGAATGACTCAAAGCTGCATCTGCAGTTCAGCAACCATTTAGATTTGTGAGTTAGAGCAAAGCAAACTGCTCACCCTTCTGTTAGAGCTGTCTCACCTTGTAAAGATTATGAAGGGAAAGATTACAGGAAAACAGTGATGAAGTCACCAAATGGGAAGAGAGAGAATTAGATCTCACTTCTCTTTCTGTTATAGTATTTGTACTTTTTTAAATACAAATGATAATCATCTATGTAAGTAAGCCTACAAATACACTCTTCTTCTGGCTATCAGTTACCCAAATCACTAAGTAGTAAAAACTCATGATCTAATAAACCTTCAAAACTGTGTTTCATGGCACACCTGTGGCACCATTACTATGGAATGCTACACCTCTCTCCTGTCTTTTTAGCACCTTTTGGTAACAAGTTAGAGACATATCCTGAAAGGAGTGAACCACTACCCATCTTTGAGAAGAACAGCTTCAGCTCCCACCTCAAGCAGAAGCACGTCCACACAACCACTATTTATTTTCTCTGACTAAAATATGACAACCTCTAATCAGCACTGGATATCGCAGACCTCAGCCGTGAAGCATCTCATTTACCTAAAAGGTAGAAAAGGTACTATTTACTTCCCTGAATGGAATGGATTCTGTAGCCCAGTGAATAAAATCTTACCACTGGTATTAACAGGCCATGGTCTTTGTATTAACTTTGCAAGGCCTCAAGACTAGGGCTTGTCAGGTCTACTTTGTTTGAACTTCCTTTATCTAGTTCAACTTCATTTTAGCTGGTAGAGCTGTAACAGCAATTTTCAAAATGACCAGGTAACTAGGGCCATTTAATTTTGCTTTTGCTCATCCTTCTATAGTACAATTTTTATATAGGTAGTGGTAACGAGTTGTTATTCTGTGCATAATCTAGTATTTATGACTCTAACATAATCATGGAATCACGGAATTGTCAGAGTTGGAAGGGACCATCTAGTCCAACTCCCCTGACAAAGCAGGATTGCCCAGAGCACATCACTCAGGACTGCCTCAAGGCAGGTCTTGAAGATCTCCAGAGAAGGGGACTCCACAGCCTCCCTGGGCAGCCTGTTCCAGTGCTCTGTCAATAATGACATAGTACAGAGGAATATAGCCGTGCTATGGCGAAAAAAACCTTGAAATTAGGCTGAGGTGTAGAGAGGGGCAGGCACACAATGCCAAGAGAAAGGACACAAGCTGACGATTGAGACCCAATGGCTATTAACAACCCACTAACATTCAGCTAAAGAGGTGCAGATCTGGCAAAATCAGTTTTGCAGGCAAAAAAGAGAACAAACATGTATCTAACATATGTAAAGTGTGCTATAAATGGTAAATCAAGATGAAGCATACACTTGAAAACCAGCGAACAAATAGCAAATTGTGAGCATGTTGGCAAACATATGAAAATGTGTGTGTTAGATGAGGAGGAATAAATCACTAACATGAGTCCCAGTGAAGGACTCAGGATGCTGACAACTGTTGTACCCTCTTCCCAGACTGAAGCCAACCTTTGGATCAAGAAGGTGTTGGAAAATCAACCAACATCATAAAAGTGGTAAATATCCGGATTGTGTGTTCAGAAATTTCAACTTCTTCTGCAATAGTATCATTTTCTTTATTTTCTATTTCTTTTTTTTTTCTGTAATAATAAGGAGTGAACTAGTAAGAATTCTTTAAGTAGACAGTTAGAATTTAAATTATACTTACAATAAAATATTGAATTTACATATAAGGTGTGTTTCTTTTTCAGCCATAAAAATATCTTGAACATAAAAAGTCCACTTCCTCACATCACCTTTTGGAACTAATTCCTAGATGTTATTAAGATGATCAATCATTTGCCTGCAGAGTTTACAGCCATACCTGGGAAAGTAAAACATTGCCCTTAAGAATGATGTCATGCTGTGGCGTTTTATATATATATATGTATATCTATATCTCTTGTTTTTTCTGGGTTTTTTGTAGTAGAAAAAAGTAGAAAGAAAGAAAGATAGAAATTCTCTGTTGAAATAATGCCAAATCACTTATCTTAGATATAATTTGCACTTTATTTTTCTGTTTCCTTGAGTTTCTTTCTCTTGCATAAGTTACAGAGGTATATCTTCATTATCTGTTTTTGTGTGTGTGTACAATATAAGCTATTATTGTGTGTTCATACATATCCACATGCCTATTTATTAATATTTTTTATTTTTAGATTGAGTTAACATGAAGTAACAGGAATAATTAATCTGAGGTTTTTAAAACATGTTTTGTTTTTAAAATAAAAATAAACCTGTATTATTTTCAGCTTTGAACTGAATGTCAAAAACATAATTGTGCAAAAAAGGTTGCACAATAACACGAAAGTATGATGCATTAAAAGGAAAAGAAGCACAATTTATTCGAACTTCTAATTAGATAGAAATATCTGCAGATCATTGAACTCCATAGAAGGTGGGCTAGCCGTTAGGTTTCAGTAACTGGAAGAAACAATAAATCACAGCTTTTACTTTTACAGCCCATTACACCCAGAGGTCTAAAACCTTTCTGTGGTTATTTGCAAGCCTCAGAGTACTCCAGCTGCAGTCTTATACTTTCCAACTTTCTGTGACTAATAGATGCTATACTATAGAGTGAACAGGAAATTAGAGTAGAAGAGAGGTGTAAAATCAGTATCCACAGAAAGGCTACGCAGGAAGGCTGTGAAGAATAGCTCATGCTGTAGGGCTATGCAGTCTCCCAGTGAACCTCAGACAAGACAGATTACATTCTCATTAATGACCATTTAAGAATCAGTGAATTTTTGTATGTTAGAAAGGGGAAGCGGTGATAAAATTATTAAATATTGTGGAAGGGCAAGGTAGGAGAGGGAAATAGGTTATAGGTTTGGGGACATATTTGATTGGGACCTGCTGTAGTTAGCTAGAAAAAAAATAGCTTGAGAGATGTATAGAACTTTCTCCTGCTTTTGACCTCTCCCAGGAAAGTTATGCCCTTTTAAAGTTTCGTTCTGTGTAGAAACGCAATACCCTTCATGTTTCCTTGAAACATCCTGGCAATTGACTTATCCTTCTTCATGTATTAAACAAATCTACTGCTTCTGATGCAGCACAGTTCAGAAATGTAGTTAGCTTTTAGATCACCTGGCTATTCAGTAATTCTACTTTCCTTCTTGAAGGAAATCATATCTTTGCCCACTTCATTTAGCCTTTTTCCTATTATGTCAGATGGGCCCACAGTTCTTAGCTGATTCAAAAAATGTGTCAGGGCAACATCAGCTGTATAGAAGAAAGAAGCTTCTCTAAGAAACACACTGCCTCCCACATTGAACAGGAGAAAACTCCAGGCATCTTTAGACAGTTGAAGGGGGTCCTCCTGTCTGTGTCTATACTACAGGCAAGAGATTCCTGCTGTGCAACCAGGCTACCTGGTGACTTAAAGGCAGACAGCACCATCCTCAGCAAACATAGTTTTCATTAAATCAAAGACAATTGTTTTCCTAAATGTCCTCTGGGAGGCCTTGTACTGTGGGTTGCACTGAAGAATATGCTCGCTTTAAAAACCCAAGTATTTCCACCATGTATGTGAGTTTCAAGACTGCTTTTGGATTCTTTTCTTCAGTGCAACGTTTTCCATTTGGTATGTTTCTCTTCTGCTTTCCTGCTTCAATCTATTTTTGTTATTGTACATACTGTGTTCAGAGGTAAAGATTAAAAGGCAGTATGAAAAGAGACACAGAGGGTAAGTGCACCAGGAAATCTTAAAGGCAAGAAATTGCTCCTCAGGCTCATTATCAAGTGTACTGGTCATTACACAGGTTGTCACATTTCAGCCTAAGCCTTTTAAAAGACAAGATAATTTAAAACAGAGCTTAAACACAACTACTGGAGTTAGAAATTTCTCCCATTTCACATTATCCTTTCATTTCTGCTTTGAATTTTTCCACATAGGATTCAAAGATATAATACATACATTAATGAAAGATAAGTAAGGATTTCAACTGATTTATTTGGAAGTGTGAAAGCACTTCTTTACTTGTGTTATGGGCAGTAGTTTGGTCAGCTCAAGGGAAGATGAGTCTAATTTTGAACTTAAATGAAGAAGAAAATTGTTCCACTTAGAAACTAAAAGGCAAATCCTGCAGTGATGAGAAGCTGTTATTTAAAGCCACAAGGCAAGCACAAAGGAACCATATATACGACATAGTGAGTGGCAGGTTATGATCCTCAGAGTTATTTTTAGCCTGTTCACTGTAGTTAATAGACTCGACCTATACGAAAATTTTTACAAAGTCTGTGAATCTAATAATTTCTTTCAAATATATGCATACTCTCTGGAGCTCAATAAATTCAATAAAATAATTTCTTAGTAAATTTTAGTCCAGCAGAGAGAAATGGAGAGTGTTACTCAAGTCTTTAAATATATAGCAACAGGTCCATCTTTAAATTTAAAGGTTGTCTTGATATACACAAGTACTTTTTTACTAGCTACTGACATACACCTTCCTTCCACAAGTATCAGAAACAGTAGGCATGATGTCAGAATAGTCCATCTTCCCCCCCTTCATTATAATAACAATAATAATGGTGACTGTAATATCTGTAACACCTAGCACTGGTATTGTTTGCAGTGTATCACAATTTTTTCACAATCGAAGTAAATGCCCATTTTCCAGAAAGAAAAACATGGAAAGATGAACTGTTAAGTGAAAGGTCACCAGCAGCCAATGCTATTAAAGATGAAGGTTACAATGAACACTGAACCAGCGTTTAGTAATGGAAGCACCCAATTGCTTAGATGCAGATTTTGACAGAGCAAAATTCTACAGCAGAAGATAATTCCTAGCCTTATACATGAAACTCTGAGGACACACACTCAGCTCCAAAAGATGATCATTTTTTGTGGTGGGAAAATGTTTTTAGATGGTGTAATATTTAGCTTCTGTTCCCTGATTCTCTAGCATCAGCAGAGATGCTGCTCTCTCTAAGAACTTCCTAGGATGTACATACTCTTAACTTCCCAAACAAGTTGAATTCCATACAAACTTTCTATGAGATCTTGGACTCTCATTGGGGATACCTGGCTGACTCCAGACGCTGTCACGTGGATCATTTTTGAAGTGAGACTTTGCTACCTCATTGGTACCCACTTAGGGCCCACTTTCGGGGGTTGGTTCAATTTGTCCTCCCACCTCTGGGATGTTTGGGTCCCTCTTTGTGATTGGTTTGTCTTCCCCTTTGGGATGGTTTGGCCCTTTCTGAAATCTGTCTCATTCATTTGACACTGGTATTATACATGCACACCAGTAATCTATCATAAGTATATCTGCTGTTATATTGGTGATAAGTTGATTCACTAATGGTAATGTTATTACATTGATTGTTGCGATACAATTGCTGCTATGTGATTGCTGCTATATTGATTGCTGTTATTATTGACTGCTGCCATGATATTGATTGATACTATATTATTGATTGATACTATATTATTGATTGCTGACAGTAATTTTTAATAGCTGTATACATATATTCACTTTATCAATCATAGGTATACTTGCTTGGTTTTGGTAACATTCTTGCTAGTGGTGATGTGTATAGTATTTATGGTTATCTGTAATAAATTGGAGAAATTTAGAGGATAAGAGCCTCCATCTACCTGTGTATAAGAATCCTACAAACCAACAGAGTAAATCTCTATTTACTCACAGGCTGGGTAACCCTTTAGGTTGTGACACTTTGCTACTGAGTTCAGTCTCATATTTTTCTCATGCATATTGTCTTGTCATAGTGTAATCTCCCCTAAGTGCCCTGTCATGCAACTAGGCTTGCTCCTACACAGTAAAACATGAGTACATTGATGGGAGAAGGAAACTGTGAGAAAATTCATTGGGCAAAGCTGTTACCAAAGTCTACTGCAGCTGGATCTTTGTGTTCACAGACAGGGACAGGTTGCTGCACCTTTCTACCAGAGATGATGCTTCTGCTGGCACTGCTGCTGCTGTCACTGTCAGTAAAATAATAATACCTTTTGGAAACCAGCACACTGTCATTGCAGGTTGCCAATGCAAGTAATCATCCCGTGATGAACTCTTCAGAGTTCAACTTCTGTTACATCTGTTTGCTCCAATACTTTTTAATTGTGGCAAAGTACTTATTTTTGAGTCTAATTAATGGGATGCTTTCTTTCACCTTTGTAACCACAGATGATTTTTCACAGATGTATGTCACTTCCTAGGAGGAAAGGCAGGATTATGAGTAATTCTTTTTTTTTGTTTTGATTCATAAGGTACCCAATAATGTGGATCAGAGTGCAGTGAAGACTGCCTGAATCTTGTTTATCAGAAGTCCTGGCGAACAGCCACAGTGTAGCAAAATGAGTCTAAGTTTCAGCTGGGTTATTTCCATCTGCTCTTGTTTGTAATGCTTCCAATATGTGCAACTTAATAATACTAAAATAGCTGAGTAAATGTCTCATTCTGTAACACAAAGAATCCTAAAAAGTTTTATAAACATTTCCAATCAACAGACCTTAGGAAGGCTATTATTTTCTATTTGCAGATAAGGAAATCAAGGAGCAGTATTTTTCAAAGCAACATTAAAAAAATGCTTGAAATCACCTAGGGTTTTAAGATGTTGACTTTGAAACACTTTAATACTATCCTGATTTTTTTAATATGTCAAGCACCTGCAGCTCTCACTGCCTTTAACTGCTGTTCTCTGTCTTGAGCGCCTCTCAGAACAAAACTCTGTGGTAGGTAACAAAATGAAGACACACAAACTTTGTGCAGATGCTTGTAAATTTGGACCTCCTAAGTGATTTGCACAAAGTCAAACAGTCAGTCACTGTCTAAACAGTAAAAGAAATTAAGTTTCCTGCCTGTTGCTGTACTTCACTTTGGAAACACGCTGCTTCTTAGATAGCAGACTTCCTTCAATTAGAGAAGAATGGTCTATTAAAGCTGCAAGGAAAATAGCATTACTTAATAAGTCCCTATAAGAGAATAGGTACTGCAGGACTAAAGATCAGACAATACACAGTGCCTGTAACTAAAAAACAGTAAAGGCAAAAGGTAACTGAAATACTCTCTAATCCAGGCAAAAGTATTGAGGTGTAGCATAAAGATAACTGCTAAGTGAGGAGGACTCAGCTGCTAAGTAGAGGCCACTGTGGCTTTGCTGTGTCATTCAGAGCATTTTCTACTCAAGCCATGGTAAGAGCAAGTTACACTAGGAACTGGCACATAGACATCATGGTTCTGTGCAAATTAAATATAGGTGGAGTAAATATAATAAAAATCATAGATGCATTTTAGGGCCAGCCATATAAGAATTTAAAGAAGTTCAGCAGAGTACATTTCTTTGTTTATGAAGTGAGTTAAGGGTGCAGATATGTGCTTTGAATGATTTAAACATAGTAAAATTCCTTTGTAAAAATACCAGTTTAGTTAAAGCCATGTTGAAATTGTGATAGACAATGTGCTGGTTTGGACCAGCTCCCAGGTTTAGAACTATTAAAGGATGGATGCTGAAGACATTCGTATGTACTATGCGTGTTATTGCAACACATGAATGTTTGCACCCAGACATTCCTTTTATTGCCTCCTTAATGGGAGCCCAGTTGACTGGGCTAAAGACTGAAGCCCCTTCCATCACCATGAGACCGTTAAGTGCCCAAAAGTGTCCTCTTGCTCCCCTTCCCATATCGCCCTGTGCTTCAAATCCCAGTTAGGTTGCCGCTAGTTCAACTGTCTGTCCCAGAGAGCCCATTAGCTCTTTCTTTCTCCTCATTCCTTGTGTTCTGAATAACCTCCATTCTGCCCTCCTTCCTTCCTCCATTTTACTTTCCTTTGCTTCTCTCCATCAACTTTGGAAGTTCACCTCTGATAGAGGCTAAAGTATTTTACCTTGTGGGGAATACTGCTACACCTGGAAAGAATTCTTGATAGATTTGGATGAAGGTGCCTGTCTCAGCTAAACATATACCAGCATCTCTATGGTATCTCTAAAGGATAAAGCTTCTCATGCTTTATCCTTTTTTCTGTTTTTTTTCAAGTCTCTCAGTGGTTTCCAAACCAATAACGCTCTTCCTATTAGTGCTGGAACACCCTTGAATATTTTATTCAAAAAGTCATCATACACTAGTGCATGGAGAAACATTATCAAGTAAAAAGATCTATCCAGCTCATCTTGTGACACAAGTCATAACAATATATATAATATAAATCTGCTAGCAACATAAAAGCCAGTCAGGGAATGAGAGACTACTCAGCCTCACGTAGATCTCTGGGAAGGTAACGGACCACCTAATCCTGGAAACAATTTCCAGGCACATGAAGGACAAGAAAGTCAACAGGAATAGTCAGCATAGCTTCACCAAAGGAAGGTCATGGTTGACCAGCTTAATAAACTTCTGTGATGAAATGACTGGCCTAGTAGAGGCGGGGAGAACAGTGGATGTTTTCTACCTGGACTTTGACACTGTCTGCTGTAAGATCCTCACAGACAAGCTCTTGATGAATGGGCTGGATGAACAGACAATGAGGTGGATTAAAAACTGGCTGAATGGCTGGGCCCAGAGGCTGGTCATCAGCAGTGCAACAACTAGTTGGAGTCCAGAAATTGGTAGTGTACCACAGAGGTCAATACTGGGTCCAGTTTGTTTCAACACTTTCCTTAATGATTTGTATGATGGAGTAGAATGTACTCTCAGGAAGTTTGCAGGTGATAAAATACCAGGAGGAGTGGCTGACACACCAGACGGTCATGCTGTTGAGGGACCTCGACAGGCTGGAGAAATGGGCTGACAGGAACCTCATGAAGTTCAAGCAGGTGAAGTGTAAAATACTGCTCCTGGGGAGGAAGAACCCCAGGCACGAACATATGCTGGGGACAGCCCACTTCTTAGCACTGATCAGGCCATGCCTGGAGTGCTATGTAGTGTTCGGAGCTCCCCAGTAAAAGAGACATGGACATACTGGAGAGAGTCCAGAAAAATGCCATGATCATGATGATAAGATATTCTTCCTATGAGGAAAGGCTGGGACTACTTAGCCTGGAGAAGAGAAGGCTCAGAAGGGTTCTTAATTAATGTACAAAAATGCCTGAAGAGAGGGTGCAAAGAGGATGGAGCCAAGCTCTTTTCAGTGATGCCCAGTGCCAGGACCAGAGGCAGTGGGCACAAAATGAAACACAGGACAATCCCTCTGAATATCAGGAAACACATTTTTAACTGTGAGTGTCACTGAGCACTGGAACAAGTCACCCCAGGAGGCTGTAGAGTCCTCCACCTGCAGATATTCAAAAGCCACCTATACAAGGTCCTGGGCAATCAGGTCTAGGTGGGATGAGGTCAGTATATCAAAGAGTTAGTTGAGTTCCCTACATGAATATGAATAGCTACATATGGCCCACAGAGTTTTTGATGGCATATGTTAATCTATACTGAACATCCCTAACACGCACATATGGTTTGAAGCCCTCCAAAGGACTGACTGTTGGTCCTTGTGTCCCATTAGGGGCTGGAGACCCTTTGCTGCATTCATGTAGTAGAATTCCTGATTTTGTGTCCTTAAAAATAAATCTGTTTTGTATATATCAAAATGCAGTACAAACCAAATATAAACACAGAGAAGAAGGATGGTCAGGGTATTTACATCAAAACTGCACTAGAGCTTTGAATCAAAATGCTGATGTGTTCCCTTTTCCCTCTCTTCTCTTCCCTTTGTTTTTGCGTTTCCACTCCCATTTTACCCTTCCCCTCTTCTCTCTTTAACAGGGGACCTCTCATGATTGACTGACATTTCCCAAGAAAGAGCATTCTCTCCTGAGTAGCTGAGTTGCTAACATGGAACAATATATCATGCTTAACAATTATCATCAATATTTATAACACTTTTATGTACAACAAGTTGAGTCACATTAGCAGACAGGAATGAAACCTATATACATTCATTGTAAGAATTGTGAAGCAGCAGCAGCAGGTCATCTGCTTAAAATTCCAGCTGCATCCCTCTTGAAAGGAATTGTCTCTTTAACCAGTTTCTTCTTTTTGAATGACAGACTCACTGGCTTTTTAAAATGTCATCCTCTTACTCTGGATACATGAATACAAAATTTTCAAAATTTTCATTTTGACTTTGGTAAGGAAGGAGAATAGACAAATAAGTTTGGGTTTGAATATACTCAAGGGTGGGATGGGGGAGCTAATATTTAATGTATTTAATCACTGGACTTGGGGAATTTTCTAGTAATAGCTTGCCATGAGAACATTGAAGAAAATAATATAGAAAGAAGACATAATTGTATGAAAGGCCTCTTAAAGATGCAAAAATCAATATATTTATATAAGTAATATAAATATCTGCAGCATATTAATTTCAGCATGGAAAACTGGAACGCACCTGCCCTTAGACAAAATGGTCAGAAGCCACCTTATCAAATTACTTTTCCTTATATGCATACTTGTCCTGAACTTTTTAAAAAACCTTGATGCCTTGTTGCATAGGGTGTGCACACATCTCTTCTCTTAGATAGCTGAAGAAGTAATTTGTTGTAAAAAATTAAAATAATTTGGATTTATGTTGACAACACTTAATAGCAGTTAAAAAGTGAGCAGATGATAGAAGTTTGTTTAGTTGCGTGCTCATGCAGGCACAAAACTAAAAAAATTCCTATACTTATTTCTCAACTGAAAATTAGTAATAGTAAAAAAAAGAAAAATGCTATAATAAAGGATTTTCTATACAGGTTTTTCTAAAAACCCCAGAATAACCATTAATCACTAGAAAAATGAACCTGTTCTTAAGAACACATTTTATCTAAACAAATTTTTCTATCTAGCCATGACTTTTTGTATTAATTAGTATTTTTCTAAAATAACTACTATTTAAATAAACATACCATTTTTAATCACAAACAAAAAATACAGTTTTTCATGCATTTTCATTATTGCAACAACCAGTATGTAAACCATAGTACCACAAAGGTTACAAAGTAGCTAACAATAACTGTGGGCTGAGTCAATGAATGATCCTGTGTTCACAAAGAGATGACCTTTTCTTTGTTTTAAGAAAACATTTTAGTTATGGATTTTAGCAAATAACAACAATTTAATACATACAAAGTTAATTGGAAGCAGTTAAGAATTTCAAATGCATTCTAAAAGGGGGAATTGATTTTGGTATTCATTTAAGAGCAATCTAAATAATGTACTACCCTCTTTTATTCACCCTGCCTGAATTAAGTTCTTTTCATTAGACCGGAGATGAAGCAGTATAAGGACTGATTTTGGATGGAATATAACACAAAGCAGCGCTAAAACTTGGATGAAAACATGATTTGCCCAAATTACCCCCATAAATCTGCATTAAGATTACTGTGACCTTTGTCATGTGTGAAGGATTCCTTTTTTCTCTACTTACTGCACTCGTATAAATAGAACTAACTGAAATTTGGGTATCATTCATATTCAGCATTGTAAAAGTGGATCTAAGTAAAAAACTACTAGATTTGAAGCACGTATGCTGTTTTGACTGAGCCAGTTCTAATTTGAAAACAGCCTTGTTTTGCCTTGTCACATACATTGATCATCTTTCACTCCGTCAATTGCCATTTGAAATTCTCTGTATTTGTAACACTTCTCATTCCTTAGGTTCATTATTGGGAGAGATGTTAAAATACATATAGTGGCATAAAATTCTTTCTTGTTTTAAATTTGAAATATGCACTATAAGCACATCATCTGTTTTTTCTGCTTTTTTCAGTATGTCCTGAGATAATTTACTTTTAAGTAATGATTTCCCTAATTAATGGCAGAATACAAGGAATGTGAATGAAATTTTACATGGCTATATGTTTTGAATAAAACAACTGTATCTTTAGACAGGTAATCTTAACATTGGTTAACAATTTCATGCTTCTTATATGTTCATTTCTTCAGCTGTTTTTGAAAGTCAAAAGGAAAGAAAAAGAAATTAAAATATCTCAAATCCTGACCCTTCAATCAAAGACAATCAAGGTAAACACTGAACTCCTCTTTTCTGACATGAAGTGATTTGAAGGGTGGTTTGTAATAAGCTTCATGCTTTTTCATGCTTTTTCAACCCAGTCTCAAAACACTTCAGAAAAAAAGGGGTAAATCTTCAAAAATTCATTTTCCAACTGGATGATCTCTATAGTCCCTTCCAACTCTAAAAATTCAGTGAAATTCAGTGAAATTATCCATAACAAATAGACTTTATTATTTTTATGGGAGGCTTTATAAATAAATATACATTTAAAGATGGTGACAGCATTATATCCTGACAGGTTTTCATCTTTGAGCTCCAATGAGGAAACTGGTTGCATCATCATTTTCAATCCCCAAAGGGAAATGCACTTAATTAGAGCAGGCTCAATATATATACGCCGACAGCTATCTGAAATAGAAGTTTTATAGTTTAAGTCCATGGAAAACATAAAATTTAAGTAGGAAATCACTTCTGAGATTCAAGAAGTTGTAGAAACATTAACTAACCTCAGTTTTTCAATTAGGTGAAATATTAATAACCTGTAGTACTTACTGTAATACTTCATTTTTCTTGAAACTCTGCAAAACTTTGCCTGTGACAATAGATGTGTCAGTTTTTAGGTCAAAGGAATTTGCAAAACCAAAGAACTACAAGTAAAAGTAGAAAGTAACAGTGTTTAAAACTGGGAATTGTGAAAATCTGCATATAGACCCAGTGCATTTCTGTAGCAATGCGAAAACTTTACAGCAAAACAGGTATCTTTCTTGGAAACTGATATATTAACACCAATGCATCTATTCATACACCTGTCTTCTCTCCCTCTCTAAGCTCTAAACCAATATTCATTGCCTAATAAAATAAATATACTGTAAATGTTTTTGTGGAGTTAGCTAATGAACTGATTCCTAAGGAATTTTAATTCCTTTCCATATTTTCAGAAATAACCTAGAATTCCACTGCAATATGTGCTTTCAGACAAAAATGCTGTTCAGGAAGAGCTTGAGGATATTCTTATGAAGTGAATAATGATATTGCAAAACAATGTAATGAAAATGGGACTTCATAAATATTTTAAACAAAAGCATTCTACAAAATCCTGAAATGAGGATATTTCAGTGTAATTCCTAAGAAGCTAAGCCAAGTAAAGCTGAAATTTGAAATGCAAATGATGAATTGTGGAAATCAAAGCCTTTGTGTTATGAATTACATCTTAAATTTCCTGTTCTGTCAAGGAGGCCCTGTGTGACCTGCGGCAAAACAACACAGGCCTGACATCCACGGACCCATCATCTTTAGCTGGAGTATTGAAATAGAAAGGGCAAAACTTACATTTGATGTTTGTATCTAGCCTCTTCAGATTGCAAGACCTTTTGTATTTACACCTACTGATTTCTGTTAATTCCTAAGTGGGAGCTAAACATCTTCAAGTGGCTGAAGTTAGCCCTTATTTGAACAGGAGATTGGCAGAGATGATGTCCCTTCAAATTTAATTTTTCAGATGACTGTGCTAAACGTGCCTGTGGCTCTTTTCCTTTGTAAGTGTTTTCTCCCTTACTTTGAGCAACTAGTTTTCTAAGCCAACTAAGCTAACTGAAAAAATACATTAATAAAAATACTTTCTTAAATTTTTTAATTCAGGAAAAACAGAAAGACATCAGTTTCTATATACACTGGAATGTTAGTAAGCATCATTTAAGTTTGAATGTAGTCTATAAAAACAATAATTAAATTTAGTGCACATATCTCCAGTATATCTGTGCACTTCATTTTATTTTTAATGTACATGGAAAGATTCCTTTTGCTTGTAATGAAAAATATGACAGTGTGACATTTTCTTTAATTACAAACTCTGATGTGTTTAATAGCACAAATTTGGCCTCCAACTTGGTACTTCTGTCTCTTAGAATCAATGGTTAGACTTGAGGGCACCAGCTTGGTCATCAAGATCAATATTAGAAAAAATATAGCTTGTCAAGACCTCTTGGCCTCTTATTGATTCAAACAGGGTACTGCAGAGAATTTAATAATGATGTTAGAGCTGTTGGCCAACAAACAGAAGCTTCAGTAGAGGCAGAAGAATAACACAAAAACATGATTACCCTCAACACTGTAGTAAAATCTGTTACAGACCTTCCAAAGTGTGCATTTGGGAGGTGTGGTGGTTACATGGAAGAACTTTCAGGCAGACGAAATTGGATTCATGATTAAAAGAATGCAAATTGCTGAAACTTACTCAAGCGAAGGATTTTTACATTCCCTTAAAAAAAGTATCCCTCGATTTGCTAACCTGGGCATAACCTCCTAGTTTTTTCTAAGACTACCTGAAAGGTTTTTGGGTGTGAAAGCGGTTCTATCCCATATTTTTATCCCAATGCAATGTAATTTAAAATAAGAATATACATTAAAAAAGATCCCCATTTTTCTCAGTAACCCTTTCTGTGTTCTGTCTCTTGCAATGCTGCCTCCTCAAATGGAAAATGTCAGGTATCATTCCAATGCTGTAATTTCAAACAAAAACCCCTGCCATTTACTCCTACTCACTGGGAAATTTAAACTATCGTTTTTGAACCTTTTGTAAATAACGAAAGGTTTTACAGAGCCTAGGAAGGTCTGAGCTCTTCATTTACCGTTAGTGCTTAGAAAAGTGCTTGGAAAGAAATTTCCCCGGAGGTCTGACAGCACTTCAAAGAAAACAGAAATGCCTCATAGGATGTACTTTTATTTGTAATTTATTCTTTATGGTTTTTATGATAATAGTTTAAGAGGAATTAGTTAACATCAGCAATGAGTAGTTAAAGAGGACCCCTTTATCTCACTGAAGGAAACAGGAAAAACCTTGCAACTTGGTGTATCACTGTTATTTTCACAGATAATGTTTTCCTCTAGTTTAATTTCCCTTATATTATGAGAAATGGCTTGGAAATTTTTTAAGGCTTGGAAATACTTTGCTAATATTTTAAAATGATTAATAAGTATAATACTTTAATTTAGCCATATGCTATATTTTTATTATATTATTATATGTTATAAAATAATGGAAAATAATTGTATTTGCTGAAGGCCTGCTCTGAACATGAAAAATTCTGCACCAAAAGAGAAATCAGGACAGGAACAGAGGAAAAAGCCCAGAGTCTTCCTAGATTTTTTTCCGAGAGACAACATCCTTCCATCTTGGAAACAAATTTTGTGCAACCAAGTTTTCTCTTGTTTTAAAGTGACAGACACATAGCCACATATTTGTATCAGCGGCCTTGTGGATGGAAATGTAGTGCTACTAATTCCCACCTACTAAATCTATTCTCCATCCCCTTAGAAAAGCAGAAAACCCCTAAGGGCAGGCATTTCCCCTCATCTCCTGCAGAAACCAAAATACTAAGAGCAGCAGAGGTTAAGGCCCAGAGAGGCAGAGGAAGACATGTCATATAGTCATGTCAGTCCCTACATGCAGACTACAATCAGCAGAATAAAGTTCCTGCAAGCCCTCCAATGCTCTAATCACTTGAATGTGGACTGGGACCAATGCTGGAACATGCTCACAAGGAGACTTTACTCTTGCTGTGCTCATGCCAACAGTTTATGTTTAGAAGCATCCTCAATACACTTCCAACTCTATGGTGAAGTTAGTTTTGGCTTGTCTATTTTTTATTATGCCCCTTTTTTATTATGTTGACAAAGTATGGGAGTACAGCTGTATGGCTGATGACTGTTTAGATTATTGTAGTGTTTGCTTTGTTTAATAAGCCATATTCCTTTACTGGAACTCAGAGTCCTATGTGTTATAAACAGCAATTTGTGTTTAATTTAGCCACATTGGATTGAGGTACCACTGGGATACCTGGCTCAACATAGCCAGGTATTTAATCTTATTGAAAAAAACCTCCTTTGCCTAATGAAAGGACAAATTCTAAGAATATGTCTTTCACTGTGCTTCTTTCAGTTGCACTTGAAAAAAGCAGCAGCATTTTCCAGCTAGCTACTGAATCTGACACTTAAAGGTCTCTGATGAATCAATTATCTTCTAGTAGAATTCACTTCTCAATTTGCTACATGTGACTGTCAATTCAAGGTCTTCACTTACCTCTCTCTACCTTCTATGTCTATTACTCTTTTAAGATGTATTATTATTGCCTCATGTACCTGGAGGGCAAAACAGCAATCAGGCCTTCATTATACTTAGGCATTATCTAATCCGGTAAGGATGTTCCTTGATGAAGAACTTATTCAATAACAGTGCTGGTCTAACCAGCACTGCACTCCCCTTCATCTTCCCCTGCCACAGCCCTTGCTTGCTCATCCCGGGCTTTGTTTTGATCACTTGGACACTGTTAGTGCAGGTACTGTGCAAACTGGAGACCAACCCTGGCTGAAAAAAACCACTCATCGGCATTCCCTCCAAGTATGGAATGATATTCTGCCACTTCTTGCCATCAACTGTATAAATTCTAGGATAAGACAAAGAAAACGGGATGAAATGCCACTCTGACCCTCTTTTACCTGTTTCCTGTTAGACAACGTGAATAAGACCATGCAGATTATATTCTGATTTTTCTTGTTAGACCTTCTTTCTGTCTGCAGTTTAATACCAAAGTTAACTTCCCTCTTTTTAATTCCCATTATCCCACACATTTTCCAGGTGAGTGGTAAAGTCTTGCTGCTTTGATGCTGGTCATCATTTCTTTTCTCATAGTTGTCTGTTCTCCAGGTGGTACCTAACTTTGGGAGGCAGGTGCACCCAACTTTTCCCATCAGTTCTCATCTTTCTTCCATAACCCAGTTCTCTCTTACCCAACAAGTTAACCTCTCTGCCTGTTACATCATTCTGTTAGTTATGATGAAGAAGAATAAGTTAGACATGGAATTTCAGTAAGAAATGCAGATGTCATTTCTGCATCAAGAAAGAAGACACAAAGCAGAAGGAGTTAACAAGAACAAAAAAATATTAAGGATCCAGGAACAAGTCCAGAGAGAAAACATTTGGAAATGTTTAAACCTTGATTTTTCTTTCATATCTTATTTTCCCTCATTTATTACTTACAGCATGTGGCAAATTAATGATATGTTATGTGATTTAAATACTGTGGCTATATTACAACTAATGTATAGGACAGAAGCAATAAAAAAATACTCGAGGACCATAAAAGTTCAGGAGTAATTCAGTTGGTATGTTATGGGAGAAGCTAAATCTAGGAGGAAGAGATGAAATCAGGAAAAGAAAAATGCACATTAAATATTAGGGAATCTGTTTTCCCAAGCATCAAAAAATTTTCCATTATGGAATAATCAGTGCGTACTGAGAAGTTAAAAATGCCCTTTCTTTGAAGAATTTATATTTTCCTGGAAATAGGTGTAAAACAATATAGATAATGATTCTTCACTCATGGGTCAATCAATCAAAAAAACCTAAGAAAGTCATATTATTTATTCTAGCGAACTTCAGCATGACATTATGAATGCTGCAGACATCAGGAAGAAAACTGGAAGATATTTTACAAAAGTAACAACTAATATGTGCTAATTAACATATCCTGAAATACTGATTAATATTAATAGGTGAGAATCAAAATCAGAAAATCCCAGAGAAAGCTAATATAGTTTTAATCACCATCAATTTTTTCATGGGTACTAATTTGTCTCCAAAATGGCCAATTATTTGTTAGCAAATCAATCTGTATTCCATTATATACCATTTCTTTGCAAACAATAAAAACCCACGGATTTTGTTCTGACCTGGCAGTCTGGAGCTGTCTATCTCTGGGTTTCACTGAGCTGATTTTACCTTGTTTTAGCTATGACAACAATTTTCCAGTAATCAAGTTACTATCGTCCAATTTCTTTAATTGTGAAGATCACACATCATAAAGCTGTAACAAACCTGTGTAGTGAATAAGTAACAAGCATTAGCCCAGGGAAACATAATTACATTTATGTTAATCGGTGCTGGAGAAGGCTATTATGTAACTTCAGTAGGTAATGGCTGAAAACAGCCGAACTTAAGATGGAAATAAATGAAGGCAGATCAAGCCAAGTAATCTATGGTGCAAAAGCATGTAAAAAAACATGTAAGTGTAATCAAGACTGTGTAGGAAGATATTCTCATTGGTGTCATGCTCCTTTAGATGGAAACTCCAGATACTGATGAGCTGGTTAAAGTTCCTTTTTGAGGAAGACTAAAGCTATCAAACTTCGGACGCAGAGAGAATTGAAAGGGTGAACATTGTATCAGAGAAAGAGGATAGGTACTGGGAAGTTTCTGTCTATCAGCCTTAACTACACTATTAATTACATGTGTTTATCACTGTAAGTGAAGAAATAATAATACCAGTTTCTGTATGAGATCATTAAAACTTTAGATAGATTAACAATAAATTCTTATATGTATATATAAGGAGTGTTCTGTTCTCAGCATTATCAAGGTTCTGATTGTAAAATATTTGCTAAACACATAATTTTTCTTGTGAAGACGTGGAGCTGATTTCTACCTCATGTCACACCTATATAAAGAACTCTGAATCCAAAGCTCATGGGACCACCAAAGACTATCGCATTTTAAAAGAACACCATTTGTCATCTGTGTCAGTACACACTTTTAGTTCCCACAGGTGCTAAGCAAAAAGTGTGAGCTAACAAAAATATTATTTTAAAATACACTCAGATTCCTAGAGCTTTTAAACAAAACTGCTTATTTTAAATAGCTTATCAGCTATGAAAAAGTATAGGTAGCTTGTAAACCTCTGTTTTGTTTTCCTTGCCTCAGAAATACCTATAACCTATTACATCACAGTCACAGAATGATATGGGGTTGGAAGGGACCTCTGGAGATCATCTAGTCCAACCCCCTGCCAAAGCAGGGTCACCCAGAGCAGGCTGGACAGGAATGCATCCAGGTGGCTTTTGAATATCCCCAGAGAAGGAGACTCCACAGCCTCTCTGGGAAGCCTGTTCCAGTGCTCTTCCACCCTCAAAGTAAAGAAGCTTTTCTGCATGTTGAGGTGGAATTTCCTTGTCCTGCCACTGGGCTCAGATTCTCACACTGACAAAAGTCTGGCCCCATCCTCCTGACACCTGTCCTTTAGATATTTATAGGCACTGATGAGACTGCTTATAAAGATAAGACTCAGTCTTTTCCAGGAAGAATTAAAGAAGACAGCAAATCAGTGCTGAAAAGCTTTAAGTTTCAATACGTATGATTATTACATTTTCTGAATAGTTACTGATGGTTACCACTGTTTTTTGCATGTCTGGTTCTATTATTTTTACGTTGGAACCTTTGTTATATGTATGCAATGACACTCATCTCCATCATTTTTCCATCTGTTGTGATCCTTTACACGCTCCTTTGCATCCAATAAATATTTTACCATTGTTCCTCTAAAAGGACACAAAAGGCTAGTACAGTATTTTAATTAACGATATGGTGGTCTCTACTTCTACTGGAGCATAGAATTTTAATCTGTTATGGTTTAACCTCAGTATGCAGGTAAGCTCCACCCAGCCACTCACTCCCATCCCAGTGGGATGGGGGAGAGAATTGGAAGGGTAAAAGTGAGAAACCTTGTGCACTGAAGTAAAGACAATTTAATAGGTAAAGTAAAAGCTGTCAATACAAGCAAACCAAAATAAGGAATTCATTCACTATTTCCCATTAGCAGGCAGATGTTCAGTCATTTCCAGGAAAGCAGGGTGTAACGTAATAGTTACTAAGGAAGACAAACATCCTAACTCTTAATGTCCTCTCCTTCCTCTAGATTTTATTGCTGAGCACGTCATATGGTATGGGATATCCTTTTGGTCAGTTGGGGGCAGCTGTTCCAGCTGTGCCCCCTCCCAACTCCTTGTGCCCCCCCAGCCTACTTTGCTGGAGGGGCAGCTGGAGAAGGAGAAAAGGCCTTGATATTCTGTAAGCACTGCTCAGCAGTAACTGTGACATCTCTGTGTTATCAACACTGTTTTGGTCACAAATCCAAAACATAGAATCATATGAGCTACTATAAAGAAAATTAACTCTATCTCAGCCCAAACCACTACATAATCAAATTAAATTCAGGACATTGGTTACAGTGAATTTCATGTAAAAATTCCCAGCTCTTGATTTTTGGATTTTTAGTTCCACAAAGGAACAGCTATAGAGGATGAGACCAAAGCTCTATCTAAACCACTGAACTGTAGGAAAATGACTCAATAATGCAGACTTAGAAATAAGGCGAACTTATTGTGAAATCTTTCCAGCTTCCAGAAGTCTTTGCTGCAGAGGTCTTCCATCAGAATATGCTACATATGAAAGGCCAAAATAGACATAAATATTTTTATAATATTATCCATGATGAGAGATGAATATCTGAAGAGAATGAAAATCATTACTTGCCTAAAAATAGGTCTTCTGCCTTATATCTTCAATATTTTGCACCTCAAGACCACATAATGGCATGTGAAGATATCATTTGAATGATAGCAATTGCCTGAACATTAATGTTAACATTGAACCCATTTGCACAATCACAGTCCAATTCAGCACATATCCACTGCTATTTATCTCCATTCTGTAGTTTCACCTGCCTTTTCCTTAGTATGAATAAATCATCAGAACAGATGGCAAAAGCTTACCAATAAAAGGCACTGTCATTCTCAGCATAAGCCCACCATTCTCAGTCAACACATAATTGGTAAAGCAAAACAGCACTTCTATGTTTTGGGAATATATTATCTTAGAATTGCTGATCATATTATTTTAACAATTAACCTAAAAGGGAATTATTCACTCATTCCATAGAACTAAATCCTTTCACCACAATCTTCAGTTAATTACAGATGACTTGTTCTGATTATGTTCAGTTCTTTGAAGACTATGCACACACAAACCACACACATTCTATTTTATGTCCTGTGGTAAGAGAACAGGATTCATTGAGAAGCAGCCAGATCTTGAAGATGAAACATTACTGAAATGTGGTGAGACTATTAGACAAAGATCTTACTGATGTATGATTGGGTTTGGATGTGTTTAGTTGCAGCTCAGACTGGTAATCTTGCAATTGTTAAAACTTCCTGTAATCATAGCAAAGTCAAGAGCAGACTAAGGTATTTTCTACAATCCTTTATGAGCAATAAAAACGTTGCAGCTTCACCATGGATCTAAGTAATAAAGATACAAGATTTTTCACTGAATTTTTTTACTAGCACTCACACTGTAACCACCCATATAGTACAAAAATGTAGATATAAAAAATGAATAATTATAAGGATAGCATAAACAAAAAAAAAAAAAGATTGAAATAGTAGTCTTTGCTTTATCCCTAATACATCTCTGAACTGTCAGATTTCATTTCTATCCTTTGCATTCTTAGTTTATGATTGCCATTTCTCTCTGATTGTGTTAAGACACTAGCCTGGAGAATGTATTTTTTATTTAGAATCAATTTTCTGTTTACTTCTAAGTCCTCCTATGTCCCATTCAAGTCACCAGCTGAGTATCACCCAGAAATCATAGCGTGGTAGTGAAGCAGTACATACTCACTTTGTTTTATACTGGCGTGCACCCTTCTACAATACAAACAGACAACTTGTAAGTCAAAACTATAAGAATAGCCCGTGAGAAAAAAGGCCTGGTCATGTATCTTTAGTTCTACCTTGCCATAACGAGAAAGGAATAAAAAATTTACATAGCTTACTTGCAGGGCTTTTTAGATCTGATGTAGTGTGAATTTACACAGAGGTGAAACATTTGAGTTTTGTGATTTGGTCATTAATATATCCTATGAAAACTCAGTGCACTCACTGTGGGTTAACCATTTTGGGATCTCACAACCTAGATCATAATGAAATAGGCATTATTTTGTTTTCTCCAGGTGATGTATTTCTGAAATTTGGGAACTGCATAAACAAATTCTGATTAGGATTAATGCCATTACTGAAAAAAAAAAATCTGATAAGTTACAAATATTTTAATGGAACTTTTAGAAGGCTTTTGAAATTAATTTAAGGAAGATCAAAGTGAGAGATTTGGCAGTCCTAGAGTCCAAATTGAAAAAAAAATCCTAATTAGCATGTTGCATTATTCACAGAGGCAGTGCATTTCCACAGCCCCCAGTACTATGATTATACTAACTGAAATGAAATGAAAACACTCGTAGAAGCCAAAAATATATAACAAAGAATATAAGTATCTCCTGTGTAGAGCAATCACCGATGAGGAAAACATCAAAGCAAAATACAATAAAAAAATGCAAAGTTCTTTTATTAATACATTAAATGGGTAGTTGTTAGACATTCTGCCACTCTACTACTTTGCAGTTCGAAACCTTTTAAAGTATCTGAGCGTTACAGAAGGTTTCATCTTAAAACCAGTAAGGACCATTAAATTATAAAGTCTGACCTCTTCTATAACACAGGCACTATAATTTAAATCCGTTACTCTTGTAGTGAATGTAATGGCTTAAATTGTTACGAAGACTTTCCTTCAAGAGGTGAAGAATCTATCACTCCCAATAGCTGATCAATTATTAAAGTGTTATGCCATATTTCTGGCTAGAATTACTCTGGATTTAAATTCTAGCTAGTGGCTCTTACTACACCTTTCTTAGCTAAATTAAAGAGTCTTTTGGTATTCATTATTTTGTCTCCATGAGAGCATGACTCTAGGAAATGCTGAAAAATGTGCCTGGCTAAATTGCACTACGACTTTTAATACACTATAAACGTGGTTTAATGATACTATAATCTTGCATAAAATGCTCATGAGTACTGAACAATTACATGCAGATATCCGACCAGTTAATTACCCATAATCATTTGGCTCATTTACTTACATAGCAATACTTGTGTTTTAAGCAGAAGCATCAAAAGACAAAAAGATTAAATCTGCTTCTTCTAACCATTCAAATATCCACCTTTACCTATGTGAAAGATTCGGGGATGGAATTCTATGAACGTAAAAAATGAGGATTTACAAAGTGCAGAATCTGGAATCAAGGGGAAAAAAAATACAATAAAATTTGGGTTCATACGTTTAAGCAAAATTAAAGCTTCTTTGATTTTCATCATTTTTTCTGTCATCAGAAGATGAGCTATAGGACTGTATTTTTGCTTAAAAAATGATTAAATAAGTAGCTGAAACAATCTGTGCCTAAATATCATCTAAGATATCCTGAATGTAATTTCAAATACTCAGATTCACACAGAAGGAAAGAACTACTGTAGAGAATTTTCAGTGTAAGTTTCAGCTGACCACAGAGTATTCTTCTGATGCCTTCTAGCAAACCATAAACTAGGTTTGTCTATGAGCATCACATGTCCTGGGGTGAGTCTCTTAGCAAGGTTTTCTTACTAAAAGATGCATATACATGATTATAGTTCATGAGTGTGTGTATGTGTGTCTGTTTCTGTGTGTGGCTCTATCTAATACAAATTCATACGCCTGTGTCTTTTCCCCTTACCCCATAGACAATATCTATGAAATAAAAGAGGTAAGTAGAAATCTCAATGTTAATAAGAACTCACAATTTTTGTCAAAATCAGAATTCCTCAGCTGAAAAGAGGAGAGAGGCTTTGTCAGTAAACCTAATGAGAAACCCTAGGGAGGAAATGTGTAGTGTGAATTTTTTCTTGACTGAGCTTCAAATAATCCAATGGGTGCAATGAAGTTACAAAAGTTTCAGCAGCAGGAGGAGTTGGTAGCCTCAGTTAGCGCCCTGATGGCCAGGCGTAAGTATGTACAGGACTCAAATCTGTGGGAAAATAGACTTCATTGACTCTGCTGCTCAAAGAATAGGTACTTTTTCTTTGGAATTCCTTTTCACTCCTGATCTGAGTTGATATTCTTAGAGATCGATTATCTGGACACAGAATTAGTTATGCCAGCATCAGGTTTAACAGTTGAACTCCTTCACATGTTAACCACTACATTCTAGATCAAGGGTGGCTTTTCAGCACTTCTTTTTCTTTTTTTTTTTTTTTTTTTTTTTTTTTTTTTTTTTTTTTTTTTTTTTAAAGCAGTAAAAACTAAGATAGCAAAGATATGGTGCAGTGCGCAGTATCTGGGGACTACAGCTGTTGAGCTCAAAAACTCACAGATTCACAGATTCGACAGAGTTAGAAGGGACCTCTAGAGATCATCTAGTCCAACTCCCCTGCCAAAGCAGGAATACCTAGAGCATATTACTCAGGACTGCATCAAGGCGGGTCTTGAAAATCTCCGGAGAAGGGGACTCCACGACCTCCCTGGGCAGCCTGTTCCAGTGCTCCATCACCCTCACTGTAAAGAAGTTCTTCCTCGTATTTGAGTGGAACTTCCTATGTTCCAGCTTGTGCCTGTTGCCCCTCATCCTATCACTGGAAACCACTGAAAAGAGTTCAGCTCTATCATCCTTCAATTCAACGTTTAGGAACTTGTAAACATAGATAACGTCTCCCCTCAGCCTTCTTTTCTGCAGGCTAAAGAGCCCCAGCTCTTTGAGCCTTTCCTCATAAGAGAGGAGCTCCAATCCCTTAATCATCTTGCTTGCCCTACGCTGGACTCTCTCCAGTAGTTCCCTGTCCCTCTTGAACTGGGGAGCCCAGAACTGGACACAGTGTTCCAGTTGTGGCTTCACCAGTGCAGAGTAGCGGGGAAGAATGACCTCCCTCGACCTACTGACCACACTCTTCCCTATGCAGGCCAGGATTTTATTGGCCCTCTTGGCAACAAGGGCACATTGCTGGCGCATGGAAAGTTTGCTGTCCACTGGGACTCCCAGATCCTTCTCTTCAGGAGTGGTTTCCAGAAGATCCACCCCTAACCTATACTGGTGCCTGGGGTTCTTCCTTCCCAGGTGCAGGATCCTACGTTTGGCCTTGTTGAACCTCATCAGGTTCTTCTCTGCCCAGCTCTCCAGCTTGTCCAGGTCACCCTGGATGGTGGCACAGCCCTCTGGAGTGTCAGCCAGCCCTCCCAGTTTGGTATGATCAGTGAACTTGCTGAGGATACACTCTGTCCCTTTGTCCAGGTCATTGATGAATATGTTGAAGAGGACTGGGCCAAGTATTGACCCCTGGGGGACACCGCTGGTTACAGGCCTCCAGCTTGACCCTGCTCCATTAATGACAACCCTCTGAGTTCTGTCACATAGCCAGGACTCAATCCACCTCACTGCCCCCTCATTTGGCCCACACTTCTTTAATTTTCTGATGAGGATCTTATGGGAGACAGTGTCAAAAGCCTTGCTGAAGTCAAGGCAGACGACATCTGCTGCCCTCCCCTTATCCAGCCATCCAGTTATAACATCATAGAAGGCTATCAGGTTGGTCACGCATGATTTACCCTTGGTAAATCATTACTTTAATCCTTTCAGTCCTATTGTCCATAGTGCTCATACTAACAATTACACTGTGGAACACAGTATTTTAGTTAAGACTTGTGTTGCAAAAATGCAGCTTCTGGTTTCTGATTCACTCTGACATAGACATATGGCAAAAGGGCTATACCTTATTCCTTCTGCACTTAAAAGAGTTTGAATTAAACTCTTCGACTCGCCTTGGAGAAAAATATGATAAAATGCTGTATGGCAGAGTAAAAATTTATTGATTACAGAATTTATATGAATAAGGATGCTTTCATTACAGTTTGCTTAAATGTTTGTTGTTGTTGCTGGCTTTTAACCTAACTCTGTGCATATTGAAATTGATCATCTTATTTAAACAGCTTGAGAGTTTGAGCCCAAGTAAGGTTCTCGGGAAAAAAAAAATACTGCTCATCTCCACAAATGACTACTGACTATTAGGAGTTATAAAATCCTATTGTCTAGATAATGTGCAGGCTAAACCTTGGTGTACTGAATTATTCATAACCAAACAGTACTCTCTGGAATGGTTTCATGTTTACAAACCAGGCATTATAGAATTAGCCTAAATCAGCCACCACATTTCTGTGTGCTACATGTAATGAAGGAAAATTGATGGTAGACTTTGATTAAGAGACTCCAAGCTGACTGTGACTATCAGAAGTGATTTGTTCAGCTGATTGGAGCCAATGGCTTCAAGCACTTTCATCCAACTAGTCAGAAAATTACTACCAAGATCACGGAAACAAACAGCTGTTAAATTCACTCCTTGGGCCAGGAAAAGATGTTCAGCAAAAAATACCTGCAGCAGTGGCACTCACTTCCTACCCCCACCCCCTCAGACCTTTGTTACTTTGCTTTATCATCTTTGGTAGGAATATGTTCTTCATCATTTGTTTCACTGTAAGGCTCTCATTGGCACTTCCAACTGGTCAAGATTTGTGTTTCTCAAGCAGTCCAAGAGCCATACTCTACAATCAGCTGACTTTTTTTAAAAAAAAAACATTACTTTTTGAATGGAAACATTCTGTTCTGAAGTAAATAGCGAGTAAATTTACTGAAGTAAATATTAGAGTGCGATTTCCCATCCAGGAGATAGCACAAAAATGGAATATAAGGATTCCCTATTATGCTGAGCCATATTCTGTCATTATTGCTTTATATATCCATCCCTGTCTTTCCTGTCTGTCCATCTCTTACCTTTCACTTTTACATTTTAAAATTATGTGTAGAATATGATTATATATTATATACATTACCCATAAAAAGCCATAGAATTTTCCTATTTTGAACAGTTATACTACTGCTCTTTTTCCATATGTGTGAAAAGATTGCGTAAAAGCTTTTTAAATTTCATTATATAAACATAAATACATGTAAAACCGTAATACAGAGCTCAGCTCTTTCAAGTTGTTTCATTCTTCTGTATATAAAATCATAGAACTTATCCAGCTTTTGAATTCACATAAAGATGTAGATGCATCGTAGGCACAGTTCACAATTGTAATGTGAGCAACTTATTTAAAAAGGGTCATAGACAGCTAAACAGCAGATGGAAAAGTTAAATTAAATAAGTTTCAGTAGATTTCTCTTTCTGTTATCATCTCTGACATAGACAGTTCACTGACAAAAAGTGAGGGCAGAGGAAGAACTTCACACATGGTGAAATACATGGCTTGATGAACAGATTTAAAGAAAGCGTTTCATATAAATGAATATATAAGAAACAAAGCAAATAAGTTTATGAGGAAAGAACAATCCTGACTGGTAAAGGAGAAAGTAGCTTTAGTATTGGTAGAAGGAAGGTAAAAGGACGGTAATAATCTCGATAGAAAAACAATGCTTCTAACTATGAAGAAAGGCAGTTGTGACCTTCTATGGTTTTTTTTCTTTTTTCCTTTTTTTTTTCTTTTTTTCCCCCAGTGTTGTAGTCATGAATCCTTTCAGTGTGTTACCTTTGTCTGCTTTTGAAATGAAAAATGGAGACTCCTGTTTCTACCAATAAATGCCTACTATCTTCTTAGGGATAAATTTGTGCAACAGCATCAACAAAATAACTAATAGGAAAAACCTTTCACACACCCCTGTGAGCATGTTTCACATTCTCCTCTCTATTTGGAATCTGGGATACAAAAGGTTTCTCATTTTTTCAGCCAGTACCCTATCACAGGTTATCCAAACTCTGTGTGCGTCGTGGTTTAACTCTCGCTGGCAAATAGTGGCACAGCCACTTGCACACCTCCCCTTTCCCCCCCTCCACAAGGGTGAGAGGAAGAGGAGAAAAAAAAAAGAGCAGAAGAGGAGGAAAAAACCACCTCATGGGTTGAAATAAACACGGTGAATTGGCACCAACCCAAGCAGTGATCATGGTTTCTCACCCCCCAGCTAACACACATTTATACACTGAGTATGATGTCTATGGTATGGAGTATTTCATTGGCCATTGCGTTGTTCCATCTATCCTTCCTTAAGAGCGTAAATATCACTTAGCAGCAACTAAAAACAATAGCTATCATTGACATTCCTTTCACAGCAATTACCAGAAAGAAAATTAACTCTTTCCCAACTGAAACCAGGACAGCGTGTTACCAAGATGTCATGAAAGTACCCACTGCCATGAAAGTATCTGACATCATACATTCAAGAATACATAGATCAAGACACTGGAAGATTAGCATACATATTAATGAAATCTATGAGTGACAAAAATTTCAATACAAGTCCAAATTCCATCAAAGAAGACCTACTGTAATGGAAACCCACTTCAGAAACACTGTCAAAGGGGCTCTCCTCTATACCAGTCTCTCGTTTTCTCTTACAGGTTACCTTTTCTGTGACGGCTTACACTTTTACAGATGAGAAAGTAATGTTTTGGTTGTTTGTTGTCTTGCTTTGTCAAACCATAGACTTTGTACTATGTTACATACATTTTCATCGTTATTTTGCCTGTTTCTGCATCTATTACAGTGCATCTTTTCACTCCATTTCATTAAACATGTAGTTTTTTAAAGTATATAAAACTGAAAAAAGGAAGCAGTAATCACAGATTTTCTTTTTCTGGTAGGAGTTTATTTCCATTAAGGCTTTTGCTTTTCAGTTTGCTTATGTTTAAAGTCCTTTCACCTAGCTTATGCCCGCCTCTGATCCTCCAGCCAAGCTGTTATCCGTTATTCATAAAGTCATCCTCCCTATGCCAAATTTTAATTAATTACCCTACATCTCCATGACTTAAATGAATGAGAGTTGTATGGTATTACACAATACCATATCATGTGAGTATTACACAATGCAAAAAAAATGACAGTTCAAAATGAAATTGGAGGGGGTTACAACAGTAAGTATTATATCTAAGGAATAAAATTTTTCAAAATTAAGCTTTTAACTCTTAGTAAAATACCAGCAGCAACTAACTGTTCAACGTTGCTCCATGAACACCTCTGAAATGACTTTTCATTAGTTTGTTTCAATTCTTCTTAAAAAGGGACTGACATTTTCACTTCAGGAGAGCAGCTGCAGAAGTAAGAAGATTTTGAACTTCTCATGGCTTTTGATTTTAAGGTTAGCGCACAACACAAGGTATTTTTGTTACAACATGAATTTCATATACACAAAATTTTAATCTGTGCTTCACTTAATTTTTGAATGCCTTTTCATATCAATTTGTTGTTATTTTTATTACTTGATTTACTATATTACTTTGTTGTGAATAATGATTTTTTTTTCACTAAGAACAATGAATAATGTAAACTACAATATTTCACTATACAAAGTATGTCGTAATCATTTTTCAAATAGGTATTCATAGTCTTCATGTGTGCTTTCATCTATCGAGGCTTACAAAAGGGATTTTGTTCAACTCTGTGGAAACACAAGAGAACCATGTACTTAACAATAAGAAAAATAAAATAATCAGCCTTGCTTGTGCTCCAGCATATTTAAATTCAATTCAGTTCAATTAAACTGGATTGAAATAAGACAGAATACAATTATGAAACCTCCTAGACAGGTCAAGTCCGTTTCTCTCTGCTTTTATTTAGCCGTTTGCTTGTTGAGGTGTTTAGAACTCTTAGGCAACCACAAACAAAGCCCTCATTTTAGATAACAAGAATTAAGTGTAAAAACAGATATCTTGACTTGATATCTTTAAAATAAAGACTCCTGCTAAGAGTAAGTTTCCTGCATATACGTATTGTTTTATTTAAAGGTTAGCTTTGAAATCAATTGAGATTTTAACTTGCTGCGTGCGTGCTTTATAGTGTCATGTTGTATTTTCATAAAAGACACAGATTCCTGCTTCAGAAGAGTCCATAGGTTTGAGGTTACGATACTGAGACTGATAAAGTGAACATGGATTGCCATCGTTTATGGTCTTGGCTGTAAATCCAGGCAGCAATAAGTGATTTTCTTTATTCAGTTTGGAAGAAAATAACCCACGCAAAATCCAACAAGGATTGTTTTTATCTGGAAGATAAATGAATGACAAAACCTCATCATTTTTCATGAAATTCAAGTTTTGACTTCTAACCAGGAATAGAATGACATATTGTGATTGATAATGACTGATGAGAGACTGAGATGTGCTTCAAAATTAGACCAGGAGACACATATCATGAATACGGGAATTTTGAGCATTTTTGGCAAGTTCAAGTGAATGAATAAGCATAAAAGGTCATGCCATAAACTGGCACTAATTAACAGAGAACAAATGAGTTTAATAATATGTTTCTGATTTAACCCATCTGAAGACCTGGTTAAGGGTTTTGCACTTTACATGTACATTTAAGTGCTTTGTTCAGTTTATTTATTTTAGCACAGTTCTTTAACATTACGAAGATTTGGAAACATATTCAATTTCATCCAGAATTGCAATTAGGAGGCATTATTACATGCTAGCCACTCACAAAATCATATCATCCCATATGATGAAAGAAGTGCTCAACGCTGTTACCACAGGTATGACCACAGCATTGTGAAGCACTGATACATACTTCCATACATCCAGAATTAAAGGTTCGGAAATTTCATAGAATCATAGAATGGAAGGGACCTTAAAGATCATCTAGTTCCAACACCCTGCTATGGGCAGGGACACCTCCCACTAGAGCAGGTTGCCCAAAGCCCTATCAAGCCTGGCCTTGAAAACCTCCAGGGGGGGAGCATCCACGACCTCCCTGGGCAACCTGTTCCAGTGTCTCACCACCCTCACTGTAAAGAATTTCTTTCTTGAATCTAATCTAAATCTCCCCTCTTCCAGTTTAAAACCATTACCCCTTGTCCTTTCACTACGCTTCCTGACAAAGAGTCCCTCTCCAGCTCTCCTGTAGGCTCCCTTCAGATATTGGAAGGCTGCTATAAGGTCTCCCCGGAGCCTTCTCTTCTCCAGGATGAACAACCCCAGCTCTCTCAGCCTGTCCTCATAGGAGAGCTGCTCCATCCCTCTGATCATCTTCGTGGCCCTCCGCTGGACCCGTTCCAACAGGTCCATGTCCTTCCTGTGTTGAGGACTCCAAAACTGGACACAGTATTCCAGGTGGGGTCTCACGAGCACAGAGTAGAGGGGCAGAATCACCTCCCATGACCTGCTGGCCACACTTCTCTTGATGCAGCCCAGGATGCGGTTGGCTTTCTGGGCTGGCAGTGCACATTGCCGGCTCATGTTAAGCTTCTCATCCACCAACACCCCCAAGTCCTTCTCCTCAGGGCTGCTTTCTAGCCATTTTCTGCCCAACCTGTATTTGTGTCTGGGATTGCCACATCCCAGGTGCAGGACCCTGCACTTGGCTTGGTTAAACTTCATGTGATTTGCACGAGCAAATTTACTCTATTTAGTAGTAAATAGGTAGATATTTCAAACATAGATCTTCTATAATTATTGCCTACTCTATCCCTCACATACTACTGAAATCTTTTGCTATATAATGTGTGCAGAGCTACTCTGTTATATGAAGGTCAAACTTTTATCTGCTTAATGGGAAGGAGATGCTAAAAAGAGCCAATGTTTCAGTTACTTAATGGAAACTCATTTTATATTAAATTCATTATGTATATGGGGAAGATATGTAGAAGGTACAGTCATCATAAGGAACATTTTTGAGAAGAGGAATATCTCCTCTCAGCATGCCCCGGGTCAGTTCAGCTGAACATAGTCAAAAGTGAACAGAGATTTCTTGCAGAAGTTGCAGAAGCAGCAGCTTTTCAAGACTGGGAGAGACCTTGAAGTTCATCTAGTGTACTACCCTATCCACAATTTCTATTTAATTTTCATCTTACTTTAAATATCAAGCATTTACCCACTGCAGTGTTCTAAATCTGCTCTTTTGTGTCTTGTCCGCTAAATGCAATACATTTCTTTCTCATTCCAAGTCCCTACTTACTTCCACGTCTGTCTTTACAAAAGGTATCTTTCCAACTTTGCTTCCTTTTATGTTAGCATATAACAACAACAGACAGTAACAGCACAGATGTTAATTCATACAAAACACATGCAAGAAGTTAACTACTATAATATCACAAGGATGGAAGGAAAGAAGAACTGAAGTAGAGGTAAGAGCAATCAGTCATACGGATTTTCACACCACTGGAAGACTTAAGATACTACAGTTGTGTACACAGTGTAAGAATCTGGAAGAATAAACCACACTTTCTAGTTCTACTCTACCATCAGGTATAACTTGGAGGATCAATTTGTCAACTTCTGTTTAGAACATTTCCAGGCTGATTCTGCTACACTGAACATTTCCCTTGAATTGATCTACACTATTGCAGTCTTCCTTTATATCTCCTTTCATTTCTTGCCACAGAAAACTGATCGCTACCATGACTTTGCGAGTAGATATGCAGCCTCATCACTGCAGACTGAAGTCTGTTAAAGACTTTGCTTTGATTAAAATGAGCTGGATTATGGCAGTATTGGTTTTCAGATAAAAACATCTGTGAAGGATTCAGAGACATCAGGCTGAATACTGGACAGCCCCATATAATTTGTTCAGTTCATACCATTATTTGTTATAATTTCTGTTCTGTTTTCAGCATTTTCCAGCTTTTGAAATGTTTAAATCAAGAAAGAAAAGTAGTAATTTACTGGATTCTATACCATGCCTTCAAGTTGTGTCCTCAAAAGATACTTCAGCTTTTCAGCCTTGCACAGTTTTGCATGACTTTGCATTAAAATTTTAAGTCAAAAGTCATATATCACCTGGGATTTCATATAGAAAAGTACAGTTTCCACCAACCATGCTTTTATTAAGGAATTAGAAATTATGCTTGATTTTTTTTTTATATCTTAATAGAGTATTCATGAGAGGAGAATGGCATATACACAATATAACTTAGGAAGCTAGTCATACTATGATAAGCATCTTATCCAGCTCCAGAAAGTATACCTTCTCCGTATCTTCTACGAATTGTCCTGTGAAATTCTTAATTTTGTCCTCTGACTCTAGAAGACAGCTGGCTAATTTATATTCCTCAAACAGATGCTTAATGTCAAATGTTAAGAAGGAAATGAATAGAGAAGCAACAAAAATACTGCTAATACAAGAAAATAAATTGTACTCTATGGAGTAGAACGCCAAATAAATTCCTTCAGAAAAAGGATAATGATGAAGATATGTCATATAATGTAACAGGCACTTGAACTATCCCTATGGTAAAGAAACAATTAAAAGCAACAAATGTAGCAAAGGTATCAGGATGTGATCATTTTTAGTTCAATAATTCAAGAAAATAATAACCCAAGGGTCAATGCCTGGAAAATGACTGCAAAATATATACTAATTCTTAAAGTGTGTCTAAAATCAAGAAGGGTTTTGGTGGAGTTCTTAAATCTTTTTTTTTTTTTTTTTCTGTAATGACTCCTGTGCATTCACAGAAAATTAACTTGCTTATATCAAGAAAGAGAGGCTGGTTAAGCACTGACAAAACATTAACAATAGTGAATAATACAAACATGAAAAGAAGAAAAGGACAGAAAAGCAATTATGAGAGAGCACTCCTTGCAGGGGTTCAAGGGACTATGTCTTCACTCTCTTACCTCTGAGGACAAGACTGAAGAAGGAGACTGATTCTTTGAGTGACGGAAAACCTCTTTCCATAAGAGATGCTACAGATCATTGCTCACTGTTTCAAAGTGCCTATTTCAATAAAAAGAATTTGAAAAATGGTATCAACTAGTAATTCAGGCAAACTATCTGTTATTAGACCCCCTTGGTATGCTAATAAATGCTCTTCTTAAACACTGATCAACTTCCTTCTTGACCTACTCGTCGATCCTGCTCATAAGTAGAGCTTATGGACCATCACCATTTAGGGCTTATTACAAAATCCACTTGAACCCCTCAAGTTGAAGCATTCTCCTTACTAATTCCTTATCAAGGAAAATCTTTGACTAATTTTGACCACTGGAAACACTTCTTCAATGAGGTAGCTATCAGAGGTATATACACTGACAGCTTGTACTAGCCTGTGCCTCATATTGAGATTGACTCCTTACTGCCTGCAAATACGACATTGTTAAAACCGAACAATCAAGATTTTTCTATGCCTACAGAAGCTTTCCAGAGTATTTTGTTCCTATGAAATACGGGAAATAAAGATGCAAGGGAAAGAATAAGGAATCAAAAACATAATTCTGTAGGCCCAAGATGTGTTTTCAGGTTATTTTTTGCCAGAGCATTTAGCAGTAAGGGACAATGTTCCCAGTCTTCACAGTGTCCTTTTTCTGTGGTCTAAGTAATGCAGACTCCAGGGTGGGTGTTAGCTGTCATGGAGGTAATCATGTCTCTCTTTTTCCTCTGGGAAGGAAGATATTAATATATTAACGTTCTGGTGCATAGGCACATGTGAAAATAATACATAAACCTCTTTAGAGTAATATTCTATTGTTTTTGCAGATTTCAAATAAGTTCTATTTGTAAATAGCAACTTGTTCCTACACTTCAGATCGCAATAGAATAAAGTAAGATGTTACCTCAAGTATCTCTAAAACTCTTCAGTGCATTTCATTTTTTTTCTTCCCAATTAATTGAAAAGCCTATGTATGATTTAAAAGGTTTTCTAGCCTGTAGCTACACAACAGCCTGTAACAAAAAGATATGTAATTTCAGACTGCTGAATCTAGCCTGTGAAGCTTGGCAATGTCTTGCTAACCTCATCCTAAAGTAATCACAGACAGAACGAGAATTTTTAATTATATTTAAGCAAAAAACATTTTTTTTATATAGCCTGAAATACACTGATTTCTATCTAGCTACCTATCTGTATGACGTATATGCATTTAGCTATTCTATTGTAGACATCAGATATTCTAAACACATACCTTATGATTTAATTAACAAATTAGTAAGCACTGTAAAGCTGACCTTCACCACTTCATATGCAAAGAATTCTCTTTTTATATTTGCCCTTTTTAAACACAGAACATTATGCATCTTTGTCATTAATTTGCAGAAGATATAAAGAACTGGTCAACTTGGGAAGGCCTGGGGAAAATGGAAAGAAACAAGGCGCTTCACTACAAATGCTTTTGAAACTCCCAGAGCTTGAGCTCCAGGCAGGCATTCCTGTGAACACTGTTCAGTTATTAGCGCTGATGAATCCAAGAGTATCAATGTGTGACACAAGATAGAACTATTTGCCACTGATCACAGAAATTGATTTGCTGTAAATGTGTTAGCTTGCATATTTTTGCAGTTTTGAACTCAGATTATTCATTGTTGTTTCAACATCAATACCCACATAAGAGAAAGAAGACAGACAGTAGAGACAGACTGTAACAGGAGAGCTAGAGAGATCCCTGTGGCAGCTTCTACATCATGCTGGAGAGCATCAGGTTTCTAAAGATTTTTTGAAAAAAAAAAAAAAAAAATTTCAGGCAATTGAAATGTAGATGGTAAACATAGTTCAGACACATCATTAGAAGATCCCTGGTTATGGGAGAGAGATGGATGATGGAGCAGTTTATATGGAAAAAATAAACCTGAGGCTGTTACAGTAAGAGCTGAACTAGACACTGTTCAAAGTATTGATTATTCCAGAGCTAATAATTTATACAAGACTAATACAGTGACTAAACTCTTTGTGTCTCTGAAATTTTGATGAGCGAGAGGAAGAAAAGTATCTACAGGAAGACAGATCCAGTGGTCCTACCTGCAAACGAAAAGGGGAAAAGATTGTACCAAAAATATTTCTATGTGAAAGTAAGAACTGAAAGCCCATGCGTGTCTCACTGTTATTACTTATTTTTGCAGAGCCTAAGAAGTGTCTAAGAAAAAATAAAAAATTTTTGAAAAAAAAAAAAAAAAAAATTCAGGCAATTGAAATGTAGATGGTAAACATAGTTCAGACACATCATTAGAAGATCCCTGGTTATGGGAGAGAGATGGATGATGGAGCAGTTTATATGGAAAAAATAAACCTGAGGCTGTTACAGTAAGAGCTGAACTAGACACTGTTCAAAGTATTGATTATTCCAGAGCTAATAATTTATACAAGACTAATACAGTGACTAAACTCTTTGTGTCTCTGAAATTTTGATGAGCGAGAGGAAGAAAAGTATCTACAGGAAGACAGATCCAGTGGTCCTACCTGCAAACGAAAAGGGGAAAAGATTGTACCAAAAATATTTCTATGTGAAAGTAAGAACTGAAAGCCCATGCGTGTCTCACTGTTATTACTTATTTTTGCAGAGCCTAAGAAGTGTCTAAGAAAAAATAAATCACAACAGATGACTATTATCTGTGTTGCACAGATGAAGGTTTGTTTATAACTCTGGGAATTATAGTATATAAGTATTCATTTCTGGTTTAGAATACCTGCTCTGCTCTAACACTGGTACCTGCATGATTATGGAAATAAACACAACAGAATGCATCTTCCCTTCCTCTCACACAGTAGGGGCAGGCAAAGTAGAAAAAATCAAGCAGAACATTATTTAGAGACAGTAAGGCAGATGTGTGGTTTTCAAACTACTTTCAGGAACACTATAGTGAAAGCTGGATTTTCTTATTGTTATCTTTTCCCATTTCTACAAGCAACACCAACAGAGAGAGGAAAAAAAAGGAAAAAGAAAAATTGATAAATCAGTATTTCACCATCCAAGAAAAATAGCCTCATTCAGGAAATAAAACTCCTCCTACCATGATAAGAAAGCTGACAAGTCTCTCCTGGGTTTTGTTTGATTTTCAAGTTCTTTATTTCATTGCATATTTTTTAAGGTAGAAGCTGTGAATCACATGCAGACCTAATGTCTTTGTTATCAGTCCAAATAGTTTGAGAAATTAAAAATTAAAATAACTCACTTTACCTATTACATTAACAATAAAGTAAGTAGAGAAAACCACAAAGAAGTCTGTGGTTTAACTTACTTAGGGAAAATGCCCCAGAAGGCTCTAGAAAATCTGGATTAGATCTGAGTTTTAAGGATGCTCTCATGTCTTTTTAGTCTCCACTGGGTATCTATTGAAGAGATGAAAAAAGATAAAAAGATGAAAAGTAAAAACAAATACCTCATTTCTCTTCTTTGTCTGGTCTCCTTAGCTAATATTTGAGCAAGTAATCACTCTTTCTATGGATGCACATGATAGCTATAACCAATAGGATGCTGATTTTCAGTAGGGTTTGCCATATATTTTGCTACAGTAGGGAAAAACAAAACTGAAAACTGAATGAAAATGCATTAAAATCTCATAAACAGATAGACAGGGATTCAGAGATGGATAGAAAAGCAGTTTTAAATACTTTTTGATTCTATACAAAGTTAGATCACATTCTGAACAAAAGGGAAAAGTTGACTTTTACATTATAACTAAACAGTAACTCCTATAACTGTTTCAATTTGACATATTCTTAATTTGCAGGATCACATGGTGTATCAACTATTTCCTACTGAATCTGGGAGCATTCTTGGAAAAAGAGAAGTAATATAGGTCAGAGAAATGGGAGGATATAATGCTGTTACATTTCTGTCATTCAGTTCTACAACAAGCCACATGAGACAGTACTTCTGACAGCAAATCCTGTCAAAATAAGACTCCTGAATAAATAACATGAAGTCCGGTCTGTTCTGTGAGATCTTGCCCAGGAAGAAATAAAATCCCCAACAAATTTAATTTACCCTTTGACTGCTTTCTACAGTCATGATGTCCAGATGACCATGCAGATGGTCACTGCATTGGGAAAAGTTAAAAAGAGTACTCTTAAAGCTTAATCTCAAAACTCTCTCACAAACAAAATTGTAGGCAATTGGATAAGGTCACTAGCCTGTTAAATAAATCAGAAAAAAAAATATTCTTTTGTTAAGGTCAATCAATTAATGGTTGGCAGTAAAAAAATGCAGTGCTTCGAAGTTATTTTCCCTTTATTATATTCATCGCAACTAAAATAATAACTTATAAAATGAGATCTGTTCAGACTTGGGGTTTATACTTCTTACTGTAAAATATGCATTTCATGACACCTAAAAAGCTACAAAACTCACATAATTTCATAGAAATTAGGCTAATATACATCACACTTTCTTAAGTTGTGAATTTCAGAGTGCACATGGCAGTTAAGGTTCAAATCCAACACCTGGTGCGGCACCACGACCCACACGGGCAACAGGGTTGTCCCACCGCCCTGGGGCCTACGTAACCAAACCAGAACCCTCCCAGACAAATGTTCCTCTAACCTGAACTTGAAGTATGTTATTCTGCCTTGCTTCAGTCTTGTCCTCTCTAGACTGATCTGAAGTTTGTGTTCTTTCGCTGGATTTAAGTGCTTTTGTGCTGAGGTGTTGGCAGCGGGGCCTGCAGGAGCAGCCTCTGTGAGGAGAGGCCAGGGCTGCGCTGAGCTGGACGCAGCCAGTTCCAGCTGGTTTCAGCCAGCTCCAACAGACCCACCACAGGACACAGCTGAGCCCCTCAGCCAAAATTGGGGTTCATCTGGGAAAATATAATTTAAAAAGAGCCAAACCACCACACAGAAGTGTGAGGGAGGTCAGTGAAGATGGAGGGTGGAGGGGAGGAGTTGCTCCAGGCACCACAGCAGAGATTCCCCTGCAGCTGGTGGAGAAGAGGACAGCCGTAGAGCAGATACCCTCGCTGCAGCCTGTGGAGAACCCCACACCAGAGGAACTGAGTATTGCCTATAGGAACTGCAGCCCATGAAGAAGCAAGGGGAAAGTGTGAGGAGAAGGAACTGTCATGGACTGACTACAAGCTCCACAGACAGTCAGAGATGAAGAAGTCACTTCGAGCCTGGGAAAAGGAGGTGAGTGTTGGGGGAAGGTGGTGTATCAATTTGTCTTCAATTCCCAGCATCCAAATCTATTTTAATTGGCAATAAATTACATTTCCTCAAAGTCTAGACTGTTTTTCCCATGATGGCAACTGATAAGGGATTTCCCTGTCTTTATCTTGATCCATGAGTTTTTCCATCTTATTTTCTGCTCTCTGTCCCATTGAGGAGGGCGAGAGAGGGAGAGAGTGGCTGGGTGGGGGTCAGGCAGCTGCCAAGGGCCACTGCCCACAGTATAAAAGATCAGAAAAGTAAAGAAAAAAAAGAATCCCAAACCCCACAAGAAGAAAATTACTGCTTCACGCCAAGACTATGGCTTCATAATATATAGTTTGACAATTTAGTACATTCCATGGAGAGTTTCTGAGAAGAAATAAATGGTTTCATTCTGTGCCTCGCTGATAATGTCAATTTGTAAAGGCAGACCGTGACTTCTGCTGCATCTCCGTCATTCCATAGTCCTGAAACTATGCTACTATTGCAAATCCATTAGTGCTAAAAGGACCAGATAAGTAATTTGGCCTTTACGTGTGATGGAAGGACTTGCTAAAAATGTTACTTAGTTGTCCAAATTAATGCTGTTTTGGACTGCTAATTTTTTGAAGGAAAATGAGAATTTTTTTTTATGGAAATCAAGGATTTCAGTGACTATGTAACAGTCCCGTACCTTCCTGTGAAAACCAGCCTTCACAGAACTGGACTTCAGATGGGCAAAAACATCATTCAGTTTAAATGTAGATATTAGGTTGTAGAAAGGAATAAAAAAATATGTTAGCTGCATTTTATTGCTTTGCTTTTTTTTTTTTTCAAAATAAAGGCTTATGCTTGACAAGTTTTCTCTCTATATATATTTATTTTATTTTTTAATACCCAACTTCATCCAGGAGCCAAGCTTTTATTCCCAAGCCATCATAGGCAAGTTTCACAAGAGAATGCATTTGCACAATTTCAAGAAAAATTATGGCAGAAACTGAAGTCTATGTAAGAATAAAACAAATTGCCCTTGTGAGAGGTTCTGTTCTAGATGCACAGGTCAATTTTGACCTATAATTTTCATTTACATCAGTGTAGGATCCAGGTTTCTGTAGGAAATGACTGTAGGCTACAAGAAATGGTGCTCAAATTTACTTTGCTTGGGGCTTTTATTTTATTTCTCAAATCACTATTTTATTCTAGTCTATTTGGGATTTCAAACTGTGCACATCACAGTAATCATCTGAACCTGATCCCCAAAGCCAAAAGTGCTTGCAGTCTCCTCAATCATTATTATTAAGGTATAGCAGTGAAACTACCAGAGCTTTGTTTTAATGAGCTACTTTTCTTATTCTAACAAACCTCAGTGACAATTCTCATCTCAGCCTTGTGAAATCAGAAGAAACACAGTGCTGCTGAAGTCTTTTGTTTTCTCTTTTACTGTCTAGTCTGCTCCCAATTACAACTTTGTAAGGGAAAAATGCATTTTTTAAAATTTTACTGCGTTACAACATAAGGCCCAGTGACACTTACTCTGCAATCAGAAACCAGGGCTGTACGCTCAGTTAGAACGAACTGGTGTAACTTGAGTCACTTCATTGGACTAGCATAATTTAATATCAGATATGAAACCTCAGCAATAGTCAGTAAACTAGAAAACACAGTAGGGTCCAGCCAAAGCATCACTGACCTGTTTTCCCTGAAAAAAGTGCAGACAGGAAACAATTCATTTCGTTTAAAAAAGGATTACTTTAAAAAAGCAATTTCCCTGAATGCAACTCATTAGACACACACAATTTATAATGACATTATCAAAATGGTTTCAATAAAGAAATCGTATAGACCACCACAGTGAATTAACACACTTGAATAAGAAATGTGCTGCTGCCTGCTGCACAGAACAACAGTTGGATTTGGCTGCATGTGTCAGATCAAATCATAGTTACTAAAAGCATTCACT
Source organism: Calidris pugnax (assembly GCF_001431845.1). NCBI lineage: Eukaryota > Metazoa > Chordata > Aves > Charadriiformes > Scolopacidae > Calidris > Calidris pugnax. Next base: position 32,458,549 of record NW_015094510.1, read on the forward strand.
TTTCTGATATGAACAGAGCAGACAAAGAAACCTTCTTGGAGAATATGTTTGCCCCAAGGATAAATGGAGCTAGAGATGAAGACATTGAGGAGCAGGATACCACTGAGCAGATGCTAGGTGATGGCAGGAATTTGGGATGCTCATGGCAGAAATGCCTGCCGCCAGCTGCAGTCACTCTAATCACTGTGAGACAAGGTGCCAGAAACAAGGGAAAATGTAAACAGGGGTAATCAGGAGTGCGAGAGAAAAATGGTTGGCTGTAGTTTGCTATATTGAAATGGGTGTTTAGGAATGACTGTCAGATTTAGAGCAGCAAGAAATGACTGAAAACCACTGAGAACTTTCAGAATTTATATTAAAAGGACAGACTTCCAGATTCTTGGAACTACTGTGACAAAAGGATTTAGAAAATGATTCTTCACTGAATTATGATGGTCTGTAATAAGATGCACCACCAATGACTGAATCATTTCTTAGGTGGTATCTTCCAAATCTCATTTCTAATATCAGAGAATCATAGAATGGTTTGGGTTGGAAGGGACCTTAAAGATCATCAAGTTCCAAAACCCCTGCCATGGGCACAGACACTTCCCAGTAGACCAGGGTGCTCAAAGTCCCATCCAACCTGGCCTTGAACACCTCCAGGGATGGGGCATCCACAGTTTCCTTGGGCAGCCTGTTCCAGAGTCTCATCATACTCACAGTAAAGAATTTCTTTATAATATCTAATCTGAAACTACTGTCTTTCAGTTTAAAACCATTACCCCTCACCCTGTCATTACACTTCCTGATAAAGAGGAGTGCCTTTTCTGTAGGCCCCTTTTAGGAACTGGAAGGCTGCTATAATGTCTCCCTGGAACCTTCTCCTCTCCAGGCTGAACAACCTCAACTCTCTCAGCCTGTCTTCACAGGAGAGGTGCTCTATGCCTCTGATCAGCTTTGTGGCCTCCTTTGGACTCATTCCTACAGGTCCATGTGCTTCCTACATTGGGGGCCCCAGAGCTGGATGCAGTACACCAGGTGGGCTCTCAGCAGAGTGGAGTAAAGAGGCAGAATCACCTCCCTCGACCCGCTGGCCATGTTTCCTTTGACACATCCCGGATTACAGTTGGCTTTCTGGGCTGCAAATGCATATTGCCAGTTCATGTCGAGCTTCTCATCAAGAAACACCCCCAAGTCCTTCTCGGCAGGGCTGCTCTCAATCCATTCTCCACTCAGTCTGTATTTGTGCTTGGGATTGCCCTGACTCATGTGCATTCGGCCATTTTGAACTTCATGGGGTTTGCATGGAATCACCTCACAAGCCTGTCCAGGTCCTTCTCGATGGCATCCCTTCCCTGCAGCAGGTAAACCACTTCCTTTGACACATCCCGGATTACAGTTGGCTTTCTGGGCTGCAAATGCATATTGCCAGTTCATGTCGAGCTTCTCATCAAGAAACACCCCCAAGTCCTTCTCGGCAGGGCTGCTCTCAATCCATTCTCCACTCAGTCTGTATTTGTGCTTGGGATTGCCCTGACTCATGTGCATTCGGCCATTTTGAACTTCATGGGGTTTGCATGGAATCACCTCACAAGCCTGTCCAGGTCCTTCTCGATGGCATCCCTTCCCTGCAGCAGGTAAACCACACCACACACCTTGATGTCATGGGTAAACTTGCTGAGCATGCACTCGTTCCCGCTGTCCCTGTCGCCAACAGAGAAGTTAAGCATACCAATGCCCATACTCAGGAATACTGAGGTATGCTCAGTCCCTGAGGAACGCCACTTGTCACTGGTTTCCACTTGGACATTGAGCCGTTGACAACAGGTCTTTGAGTGTGGCCATCCAGCCAATTCCTTATCTACCAAGTGGTCCATGTGTCAAATCCATGTCTCTCCAATTTAGAGGCAAGGTTGTCATGCAAGACACTGTCAAATGCTTTGCACTAGTCCAGGTAGATGATGTTAGTTGCTCTATATAAAGACAAGTCTACTTATACTGAAAATTGTTTCAACAGTTCAACTATTCCTGCTTCAACTTACACTTTAATTTAAGGTCAAAATCCTGTTTGACTTATCTGTTATGAATAGTCACACATAAATCACTCAGTAAAATACTGAAGATGCATCTTTAGACAAATGTTTGCACCACTGAACTTTGCTGAGGAACTCAAGACTGGTACTCGATTGTACCCTTGTTGTTCTATGGACCATGAGTATCTGTGTGAGTGAAGACACATCCATCAGGAGACTCCTTTATTTGATTGTCCCTCAGAGAAAGAAGGGTATAATTGCACTGTGCTGACACTTGTTGGGTGAATCACACTGTGAGACAGCACCTACATGCAGATCCTTTCAGCTTCAGTTCAGAAATGAGAAGTACTCTATAGCTATTTGAAATTTCCTTCGGTGCCTGAAACATCTCTACTGTGCTGTCACATGTTCTTTTCTGCATCTCTGATGGTGGAATTCAGGTCTAGCTTTAGGTGTCTCTGTGTAGATATCTGCATGTACAGTAGATGTCTAGGTCTGGGTCCCTAATACCAGCCAGCATAGCCTTGAGAGTGATTTAGCTCCTCTGCAAACAGCTGCCAGCACTGGTCGGGCAAGTGCTTTAGCATCATCTAAGCACTGACTCTGTTGCCTTGGGAATATTTCTGTTGCTCACCCTTGGGCACCTGGTTTCATCTGAGACTCTGTAGTGAATCCCACCAGGCCTTCAGACGCCTCTCCCAGCAGGCATTTGGGTGCAACTCCCTGCATCAGATCTGCCAACCCCACAGATGTCTGCAGTGGATATCTGAGTAGCCTGGATGTGTCAAATTACAGCAGATGCATCTGTATAGGCAGTCATCCTCTAGATTTGCATTATTTATAACACAAGATAAACACATCATGCACATTTGGAAGTCACAGTATCTTGATCGTTAGCCAAATCCCAGTCCTGGTTCTAGGCACATCAAAAGCTAAGTAAGCCTGAGGTCCAGTTGATGTCAAGAGAAAAAGAAAATAAAGAATAAAGAGGAGGGATAAATTAAATCTTCAGCTAGTCCTTCTTTTGAGGAAGGTGTCTATAATCAAATACATACTATATAGCCCAAACTGAGCAGATAGAGTGCTTTTAGATATTTTTCAGGAAGTGTCAGCAGGTCTAATTTTAAAAGGGCAGGTCAGACTGTAATGGTACAGCTAAGCTTTTATTTCCTCCATAAGAAGGTTAATACACTTTTAAAAGGTAAGAAAAGAAAGAACATGCTGTAACCTTTTATCCTTGTCTTTAATCTGACACTAACAAAACCCAAGGAAATGCAGCCTGCCACCTCCCCTCACATCACCACACACTGCTGTGTGCTTCGAGTTCCCAGAAAGCAGTATCAGCCGCAGACACATGCAGATGGGTGGACAGATGCTCCCAGGAGACAAACATACACACCAGTCCCCTCACACTGCACAGGATATAAGAAATTAACTCCCAGGAGAGCAGCGACATGGAAAGAAAGAAAAAAAGATTGCTCTCCCCTGATTTAAATATCCATTGATACTGTCAGTGTTGTTAACAGTCCAGCTATTTGGACTGAAGTCTTCATTGTGCCCAAAAGAATCTTAGGACAACTGCAGAGTTCTACTGCTCCAGTGATAATGTTGTCAGCATGATCCTGCCTGTATCTCCTTATGAAAATTACCCCAACTGCATGGTGACATAGGAGATAGGCACATTTCTCCTGTGGAGGCTTCATTGCTGGGCTGGGGGTGCGCAGAGAAGACCTGGTGTGGAGGAGAAAGAAGCTACTTTTCATTGGCAAAATGATTGCTTCTTTAGGCCATTTGGTATTTATTGGGACTAAAGGTTCTGGCAGGATGAAGCTATTCGATGCTAAAGGGAAAAGAATGAAAGGCTCTTCAAATGGTTAAAGGCTGGGAAAGGTTTGATATGTTTGAAGGAGCTCTCTTGAAGTCAAGCCATACTGCTGAACACATCAGAAATCCTGGGATTGAAGAGAATGGTTTTATGGGGTCTGGAGGCAGGCATGATTTGCGGGCAAACCAGCAAGGAGAGATCTAACTCATAGATAATTACTGCTTTTTATCATTTTTTTTTTCCCCATTGAATGCTTTTGAAAAAAATAGCGCCACAGTTTTCAGTGAGTATTTTAGTGAAATTCTAACCTTATTAAACTCTTAGTTAAATGGCAATTTTAAGACTATAAGACTATATGCGGTAATGCAACCTGCTGAGTGGATTGTTGCCCTGCCAGCCCACACCTGGAAGGAAAAAAGCAGACAGAGTGTGCTAGTCTCATGGGGAAGTATTAGCAGATACACTTGTAGGGAAAATCATGAAGCTGTCTCCCACCATGCTTATTAGCATGTTCCCCACTTCTTGCCTGTCAGAGAACAGTGGGTTTTTATTGCTCTCTACTGGACCTGGGCATACCTGCATTTAAAAGAAATAACTACAGGCTGATAATACTGAGAGAAATAAAAAAACCCCAAAGATTCAATTAGGAGACATCAGGAATATTTAGGAAACCTTACTATGTAGTATTTATTTGGCCTGTTTAACTTTCATTCATTTACATAAATGCTAGTTAAAATATTGAAACACATGAATATGTAGGAGGTGTTAATGAAATAAAAAAAAAAATAGTTTCATGCAACTACCTTCTTGTGTACTTACTGAGTAGGACCATGGAAAATGAATGTCGTTCTTACCCAAGATTTTGGCAATTTCATTGCTTCTGCTGAAAAACATCTCAGCTGACTGACTTCAGTACAGGATTTGTGGAATATTTGAAATTTTGCAGTTCTAACCAAGACAAGGACTAAAAAGAACTTTTAAAGCATGAAAAAAATTAGAGTTAAGGAATTATGTTTTTAATTTCTATAATGATCTTGAATATTGTAAAAATCAGAGCAAATAAATTCATCACTCTTGAGCTTTTATTTTTCTAGGATTCCAAATGAGGATAGGAGTTGAGTGCCAATCAGGCAAATGAGATGAGGTGACTGCATAGAGAGAGCAAAAATTTACTACAGTATCAGATGTTTCCATTTTTAAAAGCCTAGAAGTTTAGCATACCAGTGTTGATGTTGAAAAATGTGGCTGATTCCTTTTATCAAAGTATAATACATATTTTATGTCCCTGCCAATTGTAATTAGACCGTACACAGCAACTTTAAAATATAAGCCCATGGTTTCTCCCATAGCTTGTAACATTATTTTACACAAACCCTGCTTCTAAGAAGGGCTGTTGTCCTATTGCAACAGCAGGGCCTGTTGCAATAGGAAAAGGGGTAATGGTTTTAAACTAAAAGAGGGCAGATTTAGACTA
>NW_015094510.1:32466696-32523195 GCF_001431845.1 Calidris pugnax
CTACTCTGTTATATGAAGGTCAAACTTTTATCTGCTTAATGGGAAGGAGATGCTAAAAAGAGCCAATGTTTCAGTTACTTAATGGAAACTCATTTTATATTAAATTCATTATGTATATGGGGAAGATATGTAGAAGGTACAGTCATCATAAGGAACATTTTTGAGAAGAGGAATATCTCCTCTCAGCATGCCCCGGGTCAGTTCAGCTGAACATAGTCAAAAGTGAACAGAGATTTCTTGCAGAAGTTGCAGAAGCAGCAGCTTTTCAAGACTGGGAGAGACCTTGAAGTTCATCTAGTGTACTACCCTATCCACAATTTCTATTTAATTTTCATCTTACTTTAAATATCAAGCATTTACCCACTGCAGTGTTCTAAATCTGCTCTTTTGTGTCTTGTCCGCTAAATGCAATACATTTCTTTCTCATTCCAAGTCCCTACTTACTTCCACGTCTGTCTTTACAAAAGGTATCTTTCCAACTTTGCTTCCTTTTATGTTAGCATATAACAACAACAGACAGTAACAGCACAGATGTTAATTCATACAAAACACATGCAAGAAGTTAACTACTATAATATCACAAGGATGGAAGGAAAGAAGAACTGAAGTAGAGGTAAGAGCAATCAGTCATACGGATTTTCACACCACTGGAAGACTTAAGATACTACAGTTGTGTACACAGTGTAAGAATCTGGAAGAATAAACCACACTTTCTAGTTCTACTCTACCATCAGGTATAACTTGGAGGATCAATTTGTCAACTTCTGTTTAGAACATTTCCAGGCTGATTCTGCTACACTGAACATTTCCCTTGAATTGATCTACACTATTGCAGTCTTCCTTTATATCTCCTTTCATTTCTTGCCACAGAAAACTGATCGTTACCATGACTTTGCGAGTAGGTATGCAGCCTCATCACTGCAGACTGAAGTCTGTTAAAGACTTTGCTTTGATTAAAATGAGCTGGATTATGGCAGTATTGGTTTTCAGATAAAAACATCTGTGAAGGATTCAGAGACATCAGGCTGAATACTGGACAGCCCCATATAATTTGTTCAGTTCATACCATTATTTGTTATAATTTCTGTTCTGTTTTCAGCATTTTCCAGCTTTTGAAATGTTTAAATCAAGAAAGAAAAGTAGTAATTTACTGGATTCTATACCATGCCTTCAAGTTGTGTCCTCAAAAGATACTTCAGCTTTTCAGCCTTGCACAGTTTTGCATGACTTTGCATTAAAATTTTAAGTCAAAAGTCATATATCACCTGGGATTTCATATAGAAAAGTACAGTTTCCACCAACCATGCTTTTATTAAGGAATTAGAAATTATGCTTGATTTTTTTTTTATATCTTAATAGAGTATTCATGAGAGGAGAATGGCATATACACAATATAACTTAGGAAGCTAGTCATACTATGATAAGCATCTTATCCAGCTCCAGAAAGTATACCTTCTCCGTATCTTCTACGAATTGTCCTGTGAAATTCTTAATTTTGTCCTCTGACTCTAGAAGACAGCTGGCTAATTTATATTCCTCAAACAGATGCTTAATGTCAAATGTTAAGAAGGAAATGAATAGAGAAGCAACAAAAATACTGCTAATACAAGAAAATAAATTGTACTCTATGGAGTAGAACGCCAAATAAATTCCTTCAGAAAAAGGATAATGATGAAGATATGTCATATAATGTAACAGGCACTTGAACTATCCCTATGGTAAAGAAACAATTAAAAGCAACAAATGTAGCAAAGGTATCAGGATGTGATCATTTTTAGTTCAATAATTCAAGAAAATAATAACCCAAGGGTCAATGCCTGGAAAATGACTGCAAAATATATACTAATTCTTAAAGTGTGTCTAAAATCAAGAAGGGTTTTGGTGGAGTTCTTAAATCTTTTTTTTTTTTTTTTTCTGTAATGACTCCTGTGCATTCACAGAAAATTAACTTGCTTATATCAAGAAAGAGAGGCTGGTTAAGCACTGACAAAACATTAACAATAGTGAATAATACAAACATGAAAAGAAGAAAAGGACAGAAAAGCAATTATGAGAGAGCACTCCTTGCAGGGGTTCAAGGGACTATGTCTTCACTCTCTTACCTCTGAGGACAAGACTGAAGAAGGAGACTGATTCTTTGAGTGACGGAAAACCTCTTTCCATAAGAGATGCTACAGATCATTGCTCACTGTTTCAAAGTGCCTATTTCAATAAAAAGAATTTGAAAAATGGTATCAACTAGTAATTCAGGCAAACTATCTGTTATTAGACCCCCTTGGTATGCTAATAAATGCTCTTCTTAAACACTGATCAACTTCCTTCTTGACCTACTCGTCGATCCTGCTCATAAGTAGAGCTTATGGACCATCACCATTTAGGGCTTATTACAAAATCCACTTGAACCCCTCAAGTTGAAGCATTCTCCTTACTAATTCCTTATCAAGGAAAATCTTTGACTAATTTTGACCACTGGAAACACTTCTTCAATGAGGTAGCTATCAGAGGTATATACACTGACAGCTTGTACTAGCCTGTGCCTCATATTGAGATTGACTCCTTACTGCCTGCAAATACGACATTGTTAAAACCGAACAATCAAGATTTTTCTATGCCTACAGAAGCTTTCCAGAGTATTTTGTTCCTATGAAATACGGGAAATAAAGATGCAAGGGAAAGAATAAGGAATCAAAAACATAATTCTGTAGGCCCAAGATGTGTTTTCAGGTTATTTTTTGCCAGAGCATTTAGCAGTAAGGGACAATGTTCCCAGTCTTCACAGTGTCCTTTTTCTGTGGTCTAAGTAATGCAGACTCCAGGGTGGGTGTTAGCTGTCATGGAGGTAATCATGTCTCTCTTTTTCCTCTGGGAAGGAAGATATTAATATATTAACGTTCTGGTGCATAGGCACATGTGAAAATAATACATAAACCTCTTTAGAGTAATATTCTATTGTTTTTGCAGATTTCAAATAAGTTCTATTTGTAAATAGCAACTTGTTCCTACACTTCAGATCGCAATAGAATAAAGTAAGATGTTACCTCAAGTATCTCTAAAACTCTTCAGTGCATTTCATTTTTTTTCTTCCCAATTAATTGAAAAGCCTATGTATGATTTAAAAGGTTTTCTAGCCTGTAGCTACACAACAGCCTGTAACAAAAAGATATGTAATTTCAGACTGCTGAATCTAGCCTGTGAAGCTTGGCAATGTCTTGCTAACCTCATCCTAAAGTAATCACAGACAGAACGAGAATTTTTAATTATATTTAAGCAAAAAACATTTTTTTTATATAGCCTGAAATACACTGATTTCTATCTAGCTACCTATCTGTATGACGTATATGCATTTAGCTATTCTATTGTAGACATCAGATATTCTAAACACATACCTTATGATTTAATTAACAAATTAGTAAGCACTGTAAAGCTGACCTTCACCACTTCATATGCAAAGAATTCTCTTTTTATATTTGCCCTTTTTAAACACAGAACATTATGCATCTTTGTCATTAATTTGCAGAAGATATAAAGAACTGGTCAACTTGGGAAGGCCTGGGGAAAATGGAAAGAAACAAGGCGCTTCACTACAAATGCTTTTGAAACTCCCAGAGCTTGAGCTCCAGGCAGGCATTCCTGTGAACACTGTTCAGTTATTAGCGCTGATGAATCCAAGAGTATCAATGTGTGACACAAGATAGAACTATTTGCCACTGATCACAGAAATTGATTTGCTGTAAATGTGTTAGCTTGCATATTTTTGCAGTTTTGAACTCAGATTATTCATTGTTGTTTCAACATCAATACCCACATAAGAGAAAGAAGACAGACAGTAGAGACAGACTGTAACAGGAGAGCTAGAGAGATCCCTGTGGCAGCTTCTACATCATGCTGGAGAGCATCAGGTTTCTAAAGATTTTTTGAAAAAAAAAAAAAAAAAAATTCAGGCAATTGAAATGTAGATGGTAAACATAGTTCAGACACATCATTAGAAGATCCCTGGTTATGGGAGAGAGATGGATGATGGAGCAGTTTATATGGAAAAAATAAACCTGAGGCTGTTACAGTAAGAGCTGAACTAGACACTGTTCAAAGTATTGATTATTCCAGAGCTAATAATTTATACAAGACTAATACAGTGACTAAACTCTTTGTGTCTCTGAAATTTTGATGAGCGAGAGGAAGAAAAGTATCTACAGGAAGACAGATCCAGTGGTCCTACCTGCAAACGAAAAGGGGAAAAGATTGTACCAAAAATATTTCTATGTGAAAGTAAGAACTGAAAGCCCATGCGTGTCTCACTGTTATTACTTATTTTTGCAGAGCCTAAGAAGTGTCTAAGAAAAAATAAATCACAACAGATGACTATTATCTGTGTTGCACAGATGAAGGTTTGTTTATAACTCTGGGAATTATAGTATATAAGTATTCATTTCTGGTTTAGAATACCTGCTCTGCTCTAACACTGGTACCTGCATGATTATGGAAATAAACACAACAGAATGCATCTTCCCTTCCTCTCACACAGTAGGGGCAGGCAAAGTAGAAAAAATCAAGCAGAACATTATTTAGAGACAGTAAGGCAGATGTGTGGTTTTCAAACTACTTTCAGGAACACTATAGTGAAAGCTGGATTTTCTTATTGTTATCTTTTCCCATTTCTACAAGCAACACCAACAGAGAGAGGAAAAAAAAGGAAAAAGAAAAATTGATAAATCAGTATTTCACCATCCAAGAAAAATAGCCTCATTCAGGAAATAAAACTCCTCCTACCATGATAAGAAAGCTGACAAGTCTCTCCTGGGTTTTGTTTGATTTTCAAGTTCTTTATTTCATTGCATATTTTTTAAGGTAGAAGCTGTGAATCACATGCAGACCTAATGTCTTTGTTATCAGTCCAAATAGTTTGAGAAATTAAAAATTAAAATAACTCACTTTACCTATTACATTAACAATAAAGTAAGTAGAGAAAACCACAAAGAAGTCTGTGGTTTAACTTACTTAGGGAAAATGCCCCAGAAGGCTCTAGAAAATCTGGATTAGATCTGAGTTTTAAGGATGCTCTCATGTCTTTTTAGTCTCCACTGGGTATCTATTGAAGAGATGAAAAAAGATAAAAAGATGAAAAGTAAAAACAAATACCTCATTTCTCTTCTTTGTCTGGTCTCCTTAGCTAATATTTGAGCAAGTAATCACTCTTTCTATGGATGCACATGATAGCTATAACCAATAGGATGCTGATTTTCAGTAGGGTTTGCCATATATTTTGCTACAGTAGGGAAAAACAAAACTGAAAACTGAATGAAAATGCATTAAAATCTCATAAACAGATAGACAGGGATTCAGAGATGGATAGAAAAGCAGTTTTAAATACTTTTTGATTCTATACAAAGTTAGATCACATTCTGAACAAAAGGGAAAAGTTGACTTTTACATTATAACTAAACAGTAACTCCTATAACTGTTTCAATTTGACATATTCTTAATTTGCAGGATCACATGGTGTATCAACTATTTCCTACTGAATCTGGGAGCATTCTTGGAAAAAGAGAAGTAATATAGGTCAGAGAAATGGGAGGATATAATGCTGTTACATTTCTGTCATTCAGTTCTACAACAAGCCACATGAGACAGTACTTCTGACAGCAAATCCTGTCAAAATAAGACTCCTGAATAAATAACATGAAGTCCGGTCTGTTCTGTGAGATCTTGCCCAGGAAGAAATAAAATCCCCAACAAATTTAATTTACCCTTTGACTGCTTTCTACAGTCATGATGTCCAGATGACCATGCAGATGGTCACTGCATTGGGAAAAGTTAAAAAGAGTACTCTTAAAGCTTAATCTCAAAACTCTCTCACAAACAAAATTGTAGGCAATTGGATAAGGTCACTAGCCTGTTAAATAAATCAGAAAAAAAAATATTCTTTTGTTAAGGTCAATCAATTAATGGTTGGCAGTAAAAAAATGCAGTGCTTCGAAGTTATTTTCCCTTTATTATATTCATCGCAACTAAAATAATAACTTATAAAATGAGATCTGTTCAGACTTGGGGTTTATACTTCTTACTGTAAAATATGCATTTCATGACACCTAAAAAGCTACAAAACTCACATAATTTCATAGAAATTAGGCTAATATACATCACACTTTCTTAAGTTGTGAATTTCAGAGTGCACATGGCAGTTAAGGTTCAAATCCAACACCTGGTGCGGCACCACGACCCACACGGGCAACAGGGTTGTCCCACCGCCCTGGGGCCTACGTAACCAAACCAGAACCCTCCCAGACAAATGTTCCTCTAACCTGAACTTGAAGTATGTTATTCTGCCTTGCTTCAGTCTTGTCCTCTCTAGACTGATCTGAAGTTTGTGTTCTTTCGCTGGATTTAAGTGCTTTTGTGCTGAGGTGTTGGCAGCGGGGCCTGCAGGAGCAGCCTCTGTGAGGAGAGGCCAGGGCTGCGCTGAGCTGGACGCAGCCAGTTCCAGCTGGTTTCAGCCAGCTCCAACAGACCCACCACAGGACACAGCTGAGCCCCTCAGCCAAAATTGGGGTTCATCTGGGAAAATATAATTTAAAAAGAGCCAAACCGCCACACAGAAGTGTGAGGGAGGTCAGTGAAGATGGAGGGTGGAGGGGAGGAGTTGCTCCAGGCACCACAGCAGAGATTCCCCTGCAGCTGGTGGAGAAGAGGACAGCCGTAGAGCAGATACCCTCGCTGCAGCCTGTGGAGAACCCCACACCAGAGGAACTGAGTATTGCCTATAGGAACTGCAGCCCATGAAGAAGCAAGGGGAAAGTGTGAGGAGAAGGAACTGTCATGGACTGACTACAAGCTCCACAGACAGTCAGAGATGAAGAAGTCACTTCGAGCCTGGGAAAAGGAGGTGAGTGTTGGGGGAAGGTGGTGTATCAATTTGTCTTCAATTCCCAGCATCCAAATCTATTTTAATTGGCAATAAATTACATTTCCTCAAAGTCTAGACTGTTTTTCCCATGATGGCAACTGATAAGGGATTTCCCTGTCTTTATCTTGATCCATGAGTTTTTCCATCTTATTTTCTGCTCTCTGTCCCATTGAGGAGGGCGAGAGAGGGAGAGAGTGGCTGGGTGGGGGTCAGGCAGCTGCCAAGGGCCACTGCCCACAGTATAAAAGATCAGAAAAGTAAAGAAAAAAAAGAATCCCAAACCCCACAAGAAGAAAATTACTGCTTCACGCCAAGACTATGGCTTCATAATATATAGTTTGACAATTTAGTACATTCCATGGAGAGTTTCTGAGAAGAAATAAATGGTTTCATTCTGTGCCTCGCTGATAATGTCAATTTGTAAAGGCAGACCGTGACTTCTGCTGCATCTCCGTCATTCCATAGTCCTGAAACTATGCTACTATTGCAAATCCATTAGTGCTAAAAGGACCAGATAAGTAATTTGGCCTTTACGTGTGATGGAAGGACTTGCTAAAAATGTTACTTAGTTGTCCAAATTAATGCTGTTTTGGACTGCTAATTTTTTGAAGGAAAATGAGAATTTTTTTTTATGGAAATCAAGGATTTCAGTGACTATGTAACAGTCCCGTACCTTCCTGTGAAAACCAGCCTTCACAGAACTGGACTTCAGATGGGCAAAAACATCATTCAGTTTAAATGTAGATATTAGGTTGTAGAAAGGAATAAAAAAATATGTTAGCTGCATTTTATTGCTTTGCTTTTTTTTTTTTTCAAAATAAAGGCTTATGCTTGACAAGTTTTCTCTCTATATATATTTATTTTATTTTTTAATACCCAACTTCATCCAGGAGCCAAGCTTTTATTCCCAAGCCATCATAGGCAAGTTTCACAAGAGAATGCATTTGCACAATTTCAAGAAAAATTATGGCAGAAACTGAAGTCTATGTAAGAATAAAACAAATTGCCCTTGTGAGAGGTTCTGTTCTAGATGCACAGGTCAATTTTGACCTATAATTTTCATTTACATCAGTGTAGGATCCAGGTTTCTGTAGGAAATGACTGTAGGCTACAAGAAATGGTGCTCAAATTTACTTTGCTTGGGGCTTTTATTTTATTTCTCAAATCACTATTTTATTCTAGTCTATTTGGGATTTCAAACTGTGCACATCACAGTAATCATCTGAACCTGATCCCCAAAGCCAAAAGTGCTTGCAGTCTCCTCAATCATTATTATTAAGGTATAGCAGTGAAACTACCAGAGCTTTGTTTTAATGAGCTACTTTTCTTATTCTAACAAACCTCAGTGACAATTCTCATCTCAGCCTTGTGAAATCAGAAGAAACACAGTGCTGCTGAAGTCTTTTGTTTTCTCTTTTACTGTCTAGTCTGCTCCCAATTACAACTTTGTAAGGGAAAAATGCATTTTTTAAAATTTTACTGCGTTACAACATAAGGCCCAGTGACACTTACTCTGCAATCAGAAACCAGGGCTGTACGCTCAGTTAGAACGAACTGGTGTAACTTGAGTCACTTCATTGGACTAGCATAATTTAATATCAGATATGAAACCTCAGCAATAGTCAGTAAACTAGAAAACACAGTAGGGTCCAGCCAAAGCATCACTGACCTGTTTTCCCTGAAAAAAGTGCAGATAGGAAACAATTCATTTCGTTTAAAAAAGGATTACTTTAAAAAAGCAATTTCCCTGAATGCAACTCATTAGACACACACAATTTATAATGACATTATCAAAATGGTTTCAATAAAGAAATCGTATAGACCACCACAGTGAATTAACACACTTGAATAAGAAATGTGCTGCTGCCTGCTGCACAGAACAACAGTTGGATTTGGCTGCATGTGTCAGATCAAATCATAGTTACTAAAAGCATTCACTTTTCTGATATGAACAGAGCAGACAAAGAAACCTTCTTGGAGAATATGTTTGCCCCAAGGATAAATGGAGCTAGAGATGAAGACATTGAGGAGCAGGATACCACTGAGCAGATGCTAGGTGATGGCAGGAATTTGGGATGCTCATGGCAGAAATGCCTGCCGCCAGCTGCAGTCACTCTAATCACTGTGAGACAAGGTGCCAGAAACAAGGGAAAATGTAAACAGGGGTAATCAGGAGTGCGAGAGAAAAATGGTTGGCTGTAGTTTGCTATATTGAAATGGGTGTTTAGGAATGACTGTCAGATTTAGAGCAGCAAGAAATGACTGAAAACCACTGAGAACTTTCAGAATTTATATTAAAAGGACAGACTTCCAGATTCTTGGAACTACTGTGACAAAAGGATTTAGAAAATGATTCTTCACTGAATTATGATGGTCTGTAATAAGATGCACCACCAATGACTGAATCATTTCTTAGGTGGTATCTTCCAAATCTCATTTCTAATATCAGAGAATCATAGAATGGTTTGGGTTGGAAGGGACCTTAAAGATCATCAAGTTCCAAAACCCCTGCCATGGGCACAGACACTTCCCAGTAGACCAGGGTGCTCAAAGTCCCATCCAACCTGGCCTTGAACACCTCCAGGGATGGGGCATCCACAGTTTCCTTGGGCAGCCTGTTCCAGAGTCTCATCATACTCACAGTAAAGAATTTCTTTATAATATCTAATCTGAAACTACTGTCTTTCAGTTTAAAACCATTACCCCTCACCCTGTCATTACACTTCCTGATAAAGAGGAGTGCCTTTTCTGTAGGCCCCTTTTAGGAACTGGAAGGCTGCTATAATGTCTCCCTGGAACCTTCTCCTCTCCAGGCTGAACAACCTCAACTCTCTCAGCCTGTCTTCACAGGAGAGGTGCTCTATGCCTCTGATCAGCTTTGTGGCCTCCTTTGGACTCATTCCTACAGGTCCATGTGCTTCCTACATTGGGGGCCCCAGAGCTGGATGCAGTACACCAGGTGGGCTCTCAGCAGAGTGGAGTAAAGAGGCAGAATCACCTCCCTCGACCCGCTGGCCATGTTTCCTTTGACACATCCCGGATTACAGTTGGCTTTCTGGGCTGCAAATGCATATTGCCAGTTCATGTCGAGCTTCTCATCAAGAAACACCCCCAAGTCCTTCTCGGCAGGGCTGCTCTCAATCCATTCTCCACTCAGTCTGTATTTGTGCTTGGGATTGCCCTGACTCATGTGCATTCGGCCATTTTGAACTTCATGGGGTTTGCATGGAATCACCTCACAAGCCTGTCCAGGTCCTTCTCGATGGCATCCCTTCCCTGCAGCAGGTAAACCACACCACACACCTTGATGTCATGGGTAAACTTGCTGAGCATGCACTCGTTCCCGCTGTCCCTGTCGCCAACAGAGAAGTTAAGCATACCAATGCCCATACTCAGGAATACTGAGGTATGCTCAGTCCCTGAGGAACGCCACTTGTCACTGGTTTCCACTTGGACATTGAGCCGTTGACAACAGGTCTTTGAGTGTGGCCATCCAGCCAATTCCTTATCTACCAAGTGGTCCATGTGTCAAATCCATGTCTCTCCAATTTAGAGGCAAGGTTGTCATGCAAGACACTGTCAAATGCTTTGCACTAGTCCAGGTAGATGATGTTAGTTGCTCTATATAAAGACAAGTCTACTTATACTGAAAATTGTTTCAACAGTTCAACTATTCCTGCTTCAACTTACACTTTAATTTAAGGTCAAAATCCTGTTTGACTTATCTGTTATGAATAGTCACACATAAATCACTCAGTAAAATACTGAAGATGCATCTTTAGACAAATGTTTGCACCACTGAACTTTGCTGAGGAACTCAAGACTGGTACTCGATTGTACCCTTGTTGTTCTATGGACCATGAGTATCTGTGTGAGTGAAGACACATCCATCAGGAGACTCCTTTATTTGATTGTCCCTCAGAGAAAGAAGGGTATAATTGCACTGTGCTGACACTTGTTGGGTGAATCACACTGTGAGACAGCACCTACATGCAGATCCTTTCAGCTTCAGTTCAGAAATGAGAAGTACTCTATAGCTATTTGAAATTTCCTTCGGTGCCTGAAACATCTCTACTGTGCTGTCACATGTTCTTTTCTGCATCTCTGATGGTGGAATTCAGGTCTAGCTTTAGGTGTCTCTGTGTAGATATCTGCATGTACAGTAGATGTCTAGGTCTGGGTCCCTAATACCAGCCAGCATAGCCTTGAGAGTGATTTAGCTCCTCTGCAAACAGCTGCCAGCACTGGTCGGGCAAGTGCTTTAGCATCATCTAAGCACTGACTCTGTTGCCTTGGGAATATTTCTGTTGCTCACCCTTGGGCACCTGGTTTCATCTGAGACTCTGTAGTGAATCCCACCAGGCCTTCAGACGCCTCTCCCAGCAGGCATTTGGGTGCAACTCCCTGCATCAGATCTGCCAACCCCACAGATGTCTGCAGTGGATATCTGAGTAGCCTGGATGTGTCAAATTACAGCAGATGCATCTGTATAGGCAGTCATCCTCTAGATTTGCATTATTTATAACACAAGATAAACACATCATGCACATTTGGAAGTCACAGTATCTTGATCGTTAGCCAAATCCCAGTCCTGGTTCTAGGCACATCAAAAGCTAAGTAAGCCTGAGGTCCAGTTGATGTCAAGAGAAAAAGAAAATAAAGAATAAAGAGGAGGGATAAATTAAATCTTCAGCTAGTCCTTCTTTTGAGGAAGGTGTCTATAATCAAATACATACTATATAGCCCAAACTGAGTAGATAGAGTGCTTTTAGATATTTTTCAGGAAGTGTCAGCAGGTCTAATTTTAAAAGGGCAGGTCAGACTGTAATGGTACAGCTAAGCTTTTATTTCCTCCATAAGAAGGTTAATACACTTTTAAAAGGTAAGAAAAGAAAGAACATGCTGTAACCTTTTATCCTTGTCTTTAATCTGACACTAACAAAACCCAAGGAAATGCAGCCTGCCACCTCCCCTCACATCACCACACACTGCTGTGTGCTTCGAGTTCCCAGAAAGCAGTATCAGCCGCAGACACATGCAGATGGGTGGACAGATGCTCCCAGGAGACAAACATACACACCAGTCCCCTCACACTGCACAGGATATAAGAAATTAACTCCCAGGAGAGCAGCGACATGGAAAGAAAGAAAAAAAGATTGCTCTCCCCTGATTTAAATATCCATTGATACTGTCAGTGTTGTTAACAGTCCAGCTATTTGGACTGAAGTCTTCATTGTGCCCAAAAGAATCTTAGGACAACTGCAGAGTTCTACTGCTCCAGTGATAATGTTGTCAGCATGATCCTGCCTGTATCTCCTTATGAAAATTACCCCAACTGCATGGTGACATAGGAGATAGGCACATTTCTCCTGTGGAGGCTTCATTGCTGGGCTGGGGGTGCGCAGAGAAGACCTGGTGTGGAGGAGAAAGAAGCTACTTTTCATTGGCAAAATGATTGCTTCTTTAGGCCATTTGGTATTTATTGGGACTAAAGGTTCTGGCAGGATGAAGCTATTCGATGCTAAAGGGAAAAGAATGAAAGGCTCTTCAAATGGTTAAAGGCTGGGAAAGGTTTGATATGTTTGAAGGAGCTCTCTTGAAGTCAAGCCATACTGCTGAACACATCAGAAATCCTGGGATTGAAGAGAATGGTTTTATGGGGTCTGGAGGCAGGCATGATTTGCGGGCAAACCAGCAAGGAGAGATCTAACTCATAGATAATTACTGCTTTTTATCATTTTTTTTTTCCCCATTGAATGCTTTTGAAAAAAATAGCGCCACAGTTTTCAGTGAGTATTTTAGTGAAATTCTAACCTTATTAAACTCTTAGTTAAATGGCAATTTTAAGACTATAAGACTATATGCGGTAATGCAACCTGCTGAGTGGATTGTTGCCCTGCCAGCCCACACCTGGAAGGAAAAAAGCAGACAGAGTGTGCTAGTCTCATGGGGAAGTATTAGCAGATACACTTGTAGGGAAAATCATGAAGCTGTCTCCCACCATGCTTATTAGCATGTTCCCCACTTCTTGCCTGTCAGAGAACAGTGGGTTTTTATTGCTCTCTACTGGACCTGGGCATACCTGCATTTAAAAGAAATAACTACAGGCTGATAATACTGAGAGAAATAAAAAAAACCCAAAGATTCAATTAGGAGACATCAGGAATATTTAGGAAACCTTACTATGTAGTATTTATTTGGCCTGTTTAACTTTCATTCATTTACATAAATGCTAGTTAAAATATTGAAACACATGAATATGTAGGAGGTGTTAATGAAATAAAAAAAAAAATAGTTTCATGCAACTACCTTCTTGTGTACTTACTGAGTAGGACCATGGAAAATGAATGTCGTTCTTACCCAAGATTTTGGCAATTTCATTGCTTCTGCTGAAAAACATCTCAGCTGACTGACTTCAGTACAGGATTTGTGGAATATTTGAAATTTTGCAGTTCTAACCAAGACAAGGACTAAAAAGAACTTTTAAAGCATGAAAAAAATTAGAGTTAAGGAATTATGTTTTTAATTTCTATAATGATCTTGAATATTGTAAAAATCAGAGCAAATAAATTCATCACTCTTGAGCTTTTATTTTTCTAGGATTCCAAATGAGGATAGGAGTTGAGTGCCAATCAGGCAAATGAGATGAGGTGACTGCATAGAGAGAGCAAAAATTTACTACAGTATCAGATGTTTCCATTTTTAAAAGCCTAGAAGTTTAGCATACCAGTGTTGATGTTGAAAAATGTGGCTGATTCCTTTTATCAAAGTATAATACATATTTTATGTCCCTGCCAATTGTAATTAGACCGTACACAGCAACTTTAAAATATAAGCCCATGGTTTCTCCCATAGCTTGTAACATTATTTTACACAAACCCTGCTTCTAAGAAGGGCTGTTGTCCTATTGCAACAGCAGGGCCTGTTGCAATAGGAAAAGGGGTAATGGTTTTAAACTAAAAGAGGGCAGATTTAGACTACATATAAGGAAGAGATATTTTACACTGAGGGTGGTGAAACATTGGCACATGTTGCCCAGAGAGGTGATGGATGACCAACCCTGGAAACATTCAAAGTCAGGTTGCACGGGGCTCTGAGCAACCTAGTATAGTTGAACATCTTCCTGCTCGTAGGGGTGTTGGATTAGAAAGCCTTTAAATGTCACTTCCAATCCAAACTGTTCTATGATCTTATTATTCTATGATTATGCTATTATGTACTAACAATCAGATATCATAGAATCATAGATGATAGATGACTATAAGATCAGCTACTTTAATTGCTTCTCAGCATACTAAGATAACATGAAATTGAATAATAAAATAAATAAAATAAAATAAAATAAAATAAAATAAAATAAAATAAAATAAAATAAAATAAAATAAAATAAAATAAAATAAAATAAAATAAAATAAAATAAAATAAAATAAAATAAAATAAAATAAAATAAAATAAAATAAAATAAAATAAAATAAAATAAAATAAAATAAAATAAAATAAAATAAAATAAAATAAAATAAAATAAAATAAAATAAAATAAAATAAAATAAAATAAAATAAAATAAAATAAAATAAAATAAAATAAAATAAAATAAAATAAAATAAAATAAAATAAAATAAAATAAAATAAAATAAAATAAAATAAAATAAAATAAAATAAAATAAAATAAAATAAAATAAAATAAAATAAAATAAAATAAAATAAAATAAAATAAAATAAAATAAAATAAAATAAAATAAAATAAAATAAAATAAAATAAAATAAAATAAAATAAAATAAAATAAAATAAAATAAAATAATAACATAAAATAAGGGGAGGGCTGCAGGGATGGCATCTGTGAGAAGACACCAGGAGCTGCATGCATGTCAGATGCAGCTGGTTCCAGCCAGCTCCAACAGATCTACCACTGACCAAAGCTGAGCCCATCAACAATGCTGGTAGTGCTTCTGTGATAACATGTTTAAGAAAGGGTAAAAAACCCTGCACAGCAGCTGTGAGAGAGGAGTGAGAAAATGTGAAAGACCCTGAAGACACCAAGTTCGGTGAAGAAGGATGTGGAGGAGGTACTCTAGACTTGGGAGCACAGACTCCCCTGGGAGCCGCTGGAGAAGACCATGGGGAAGCAGTTTGTACCCCTGCAGCCAAAGGAGGACCACATCAGAGACCACTGAGAAAATACTACAGTGGGAAGTGTCACTCTACATGTGCTGCTTCTTACATCGCACTTCTGAACATTTATTGGCTACTGCTGGAGACAGCAGACAGACTTAGTGGACCCTAGGTGTAACACCGTGTTCACTTTTGGTATTATTCTGCCAAAGAAAGTGACTTCTCAGAAGTCTTAGTGTTTTCAGAAGTCTTAGAAAGACATAGTAAACCTCGAACAGAAGTGATAAGGTGATAATTTCCATTCAAGTTTCTTTGGGATGTACTGTGTGGGAGGTTTGAGGAAAAGATTTTTGGCCTTAAGAACTGCTAAAACAGTCGTCTGCAAGTAAATTAGATGTGATTTCCGAAAGATGATATTTAAATAACTTTTGAACTGTTTAAGTAAGCAGTAACTCTGAAGTGCTCAACACCCTTAACAGACTTTGATATGCACTATGAGAACTAAAAGCACTCAGTGCAGGCTCAGATCCAGAAATAAAAACCACTATTTGAAACAGTTTTTACACCAGAATATAGTAAGGACTTTTTATATGACTCTCTAGGTTTTAATAGATGGACATTAGAGACCTTAATGTAGTAGAATATTATAATAAAACAAGATGGGTACTAATATAAATGTACATTAACTCATTTGCTAATGATCAACATCAGCCATAGGGACAGCTGCCAGCGATTTCATGTCCTTTCATCAAAAGGGAGACAGAGCCTATTTAAATGTTTTAATTGTTGGGAAAGAAATGGATTTGCTTTTATCCAATCAATATTACTTTGACCAAGAATCAATTAAACTGACAAGGCTTCTCTTATTGAAGTAAGCAGGCACTTTAATTAAATTCCATTCTATAGTTTAAGATAGGCATAGGAAGAAAAGGAGAATGTAAAGGCTACTTTCCATTTGGTGTGTATATCGGTAGTATGGTTTTAGGAGCAAATCATAAATTAAACTGCAGATACATTAACATTTTACTTTATATCATACTTTACATAAAAATAAAACCACAGATATATATATATACTCATCCCATCTATTGCAATATGCATTTCTATTTTGAATTAGCACAAAATGGAATGATCTGCATGATCTTTTATATTACAGTGACACGGTATGTAAAAGGGCATCCTTCTGTATCCTCAGAAACTATCATTAGTACTAAACAGTCTCTCTTTGCCTATTTCTTTGGAAGATCACTGCAAAAAAATGAGACTCTGCAGAATAACAATGGGTTCCATTTAATTGGTGCAACCCTTCCCCCTGCCTATCAGCAGCACAACTCAATATTCACTCTGAGGCAAAGGAATTATTAAAGCATTTCAAGTGATATTTTCAAAGGGAATTTTCCTTTTTTCTTATTACCTCTTCAAATCAGAATCACTGGGTGAGAAAGGAGGCCAAGGGGATGAAGAAAAAAAAAAGCTTAATTCCTAGGAAATTATTAAAAATGATGTAATGAAATCAAACAGTGCTTTGGTATAAAAAAATCTTCAGAAGAGAAAATACACTTTAAGCAAAGGACCTAGAATACAAAGTCTTCCTGCAAATGGCAACACCTCACATCACTTAGCCTGGAGCTTCTATCATTTCAGTCTCCTGATGTGGTGCTATTCCAGTTTATTTTCTTTAGGCTGCTTTGCTCACTAAGGCAAGTAATTGGAGTGGCAAATAATAGAGGTAGAGTCCCAAATTAACTTTCAATATTATGATCGTGTTGCTAGTGGGTAGAACAATGCTAACATTGGTAAATCTATATACCTTCCTGCTAAACAGCTTTTAAAATAAATGATTTAGTAAAAATCATCTTCAGCATCCTTGTTCTAAAATATGCCCTTTTAGTGCTAACTAAAATACTAAGTGATTATCAGGTTCCTCTGGTTCATCTTAAATATTCTTCGTAATTGCTCAGTGGTTCAGTCCACATGTGTTTCACCTACAGTATCACTTCTGTCATTGAGTGTCTCCCATTTGCGGCATGGAAGCAAGTATTTTTTGACATTAATATTTTTCAAAGATTAGCCAGTCATTCTTAATGTTCTGGGCACGTTAGTAAAAGATAAGGTGCTTTTTGACTCAAAGTCGATTTTATCTTTTTCCTCAGAGTGTGATGGAAATTACAATTCTCAAGAACTAGTTCAGTGTTTTTCACCCGAAGAGTTTTTTTCTGCTTCTAAATGGATTTTTTCAAAATCAAAACATAAATTATTGATTGGTAAACTCCCCCATATATATATGTATATTATATTCAAAATTTTATATGATATTACTGTATACAATATACTATTTCATGTATGAAAATTATCTAAAGGTATATGTTTTGAAACAGAAATGTTATGAACGTGATTTTTAATATCTGTTTCATAGTGAGTTGAAGCTTTCACTTTTTAATCTACTTGACAACATCTACAAATTCTGAAATGTTGAAATTTCCTGTGGAGAAATGACATTTTCTAAACATCTTTAAGTGATTGCAACAGCTGTGGGTAATTGTTCAAATTATGGTGGTATTTATGGCCAAGATATAATCCTTCTATACTTTAAAAACAACAAATAATCTTCTGGATCAAAATAAAGACACACAAAAAAAACCCCCAGACCACCACACACACACAGAAAAACAACCAAAAACAAAACCAAAAGCAAACCTGCAAAGATAGGCTTCATGCTTACTTCAGCTCAGTTCACAAAGTTATAGCAATTTAACTCCAATGGGACTGGATACAGGATTCATTTGTATGGTAATGCTACATTAATGAAATTTCCTTTCAAAATTAGTTTTAAATTTGGATAAACTCCTGATTTTTTGCTGGGGCTAAGAAATTAAGTTTCTTTTGTACCTCAGCATTTTTGATACAGGTTTTCATAAAATTTGCAAATTCTAAGCTTCTTACTGTGTTTCTGTAGCTGTTTGCATATGCTGTAAAAGTGAAGCTCATGTTACCTACTTCTAACAGTGTAGAAGTTCCAACTGCTGCTAAATCAATATGATATAAAGGGTGATAATCCGCAAAACATTCATGAACTCCTGCATAGGCACCAATGAGCTATTGACTTCATTAAGAAGAGTTAAATACTTCGTAACTAATCATAATGGCCATGTCATGGGTTTTAAACCTTGAAGTCATTACATAAAGTAGTCTGTAATATATTTGCAGAAGGAATGATATGTCATGCCCTAAGCAGACTTAGTCAAATTCTGGTCAAACTCTGAATATCTAGTTTTGATAATTTGCCAGTTACGTCTCCAAGCAGTGGATAATAGCCATGATGAAGAACTTCTTTCTGTCTACAGCACCTTTGTGCTGACAGCAAGTTAGCAGCTTCTTTGGCACCTTTTGAAAGATTTTCTGATTTTTTGAATGATTTGCTATAAACAGATCATAAGCTGTTTTGTAAAACATGGCATTTTAGGATTTATGCAAAACTGAACTGCTTTTTAGTACCTTTATTATTTTGCCCAGGAGTGCACAAACACAACAGAATGTTCAAATTGCAGCCTGAGTGTTCTCCTGTGTCTCTCCATTTCCTAGTCTATTTTTTACATAACAGAATAAAAGGAAACATTGATGAACATGTGGGATATGCCTTATGCTAGAGAAGATAATCTTTTTTAACTGAAATGCTGAATTATTTCTCCACAAATGTTTTATAAAGCCAACTCTATTAAAAAAAATGCAACAAAATACTTTAAAAATATTCAAGAACTGCTTTCCACATTTTTGTCCTTTTTTTTGCAAGGAAATTGTTTTGAACATATAGTTATCTCTTTAAGAATTAAAAACTGAAGAAGTAAATATTTTAATTTTATTAAAAAACCTCGCTGTTTTTATCATCTCGACAAATATGCTTTTCATATTTTTGCTTTATAGGAAAAGTAAATGTGTCAGAGTGTTATCTCAAGACAAAACATTTCAGAACTGTAGCTATTTTCACATAATTAACAATCTTTGTTCCAATATTTCTCTATTCCTTTAACATTATAGAAAATTTATTCTTTCCTACAGTAACTTGTACTTATCTTGAATGCTAAAATATTTTGAAAGTCTTCTGATATTGCATAGCAGATGAATAAATATTCTCTTTTTCCCCCAAAGATGTCAGTAGGATCTCAGTATCATACAAAAGGAAATTTCTTTGGTTTCCTGGTATACAAAGTTTGTTAGAGAATCCTCATCTTTTGCTACCTCCCTCTCCAGCAACAATCTGCAATATCCAGTTTATGGTCTTCAGGCTCATGAGTTAAAGGGCAGGTATTTTCCTGCCATGGCCATAACACAGTTGTACAGGAAGTTCTGGGTTCTGATTTTCAGAGTAGTTTTCTTTGCAGACTCTTCCTTTCAAAAGGAGGAAATAAGCAAACAGCAAAATCAGCTCCACCAATTGTAGTTATTTTTTAAAGGGGTCAGGGCCACTGTAAGGACAGGATCAGTAGAGGTGAGTACAATTTTATTTTTTTTTTCTTCTTGCATCTGTTTACTAACACCCATTTTAAAAAAACTTTGCAAGGAAAAGGCTCTGTTTGGCTTTTGTGACAATGCATTTAATTAGCACCGTGTTACATTTATTACAGACCAGTCATAATTTAGTGTAGTAATTGGAGGATCAAGATTTTATACTTTTATTTGATTGCTACTTCCATTTCGATAACTCACGTTTAAATATGTTGTCAGCTATATTAGACAGGGCTAGCCAGGGAGATGGTAAACACGCTGTCATATTATGGCATGGATGATATCACAAACTTTTAAAGGATTATATGGGCCAAGGAACTGCTCTCCTCATGTATGAGGCAGATATCAGAGAACTATGGAATTGTGAAGATTGGATTACCTGTCATGTAACCTGGCACTATCGGGCAGTGATGCATGGGAATACAGGACTTTAAAGAAATTACCCACTGCATATTATCTGGTGGAGTTCTTCACAGGTCAATGTTGGGACTGGTGCTGTTTAACATCATTGTCAGAGACATGGACATTGGAGTTGAGTGCACCTTCAGCAAGTTTTCCCACAACACCAAGCTGTGTGGTGCGGTCAACACGCTGGAGGGAAGGGATGCCGTCCAGAGGGACCTGGACAGGCTTGAGAGTTGGGCCTGTGTGAAACTAATTAAGTTCAACAAGGCCAAGTGCAAGGTCCTGTGTGTGGGTCGGGGCAGCACCAAGCGCAAATACAGGTTGGGTGAAGAATGGATGAAGAGCAGCCCTGCTGAGAAAGACTTGGTAGTGTTGGCTGATGAGAAGTTTAACATGAGCTGACAATGTGCACTTGCAGGCCAGAAAGCCAACTGTAACCTGGAATGTGTCAAAGGAAACATGGCCAACAGGTCAAGGGAGGTGATTCTGCCTCTTTACTCCACTCTGCTGAGAGCCCACCTGGAGTACTGCATCCAGCTCTGGGGCCCCCAACGTAAGAAGGACATGGACCTGTTGGAACAAGACCAGAGGAGGGCCATGAAGATGGGGTTGAGCACCTCTCCTGTGAAGACAGGGTGAGAGAGTTGGGGTTGTTCAGCCTGGAGAAGAGAAGGCTCTGGGGAGACCTTATAGCAGCCTTCCAGTACTTAAAGCGGGCCTACAGGAAATATGACGAGGGGCTCTTTATCAGGGAGTGGAGTGATAGGATGAGGGGTAATGGATTTAATTTGAAAGAGGGGAGATTCAGATTAGATATTAGGAAGAAATTCTTTACTGTGAGGATGATGAGACCCTGCAACAGGTCACCCAAATGAGTTGTGGATGTCCCATCCCTGGAGGTGTTCAAGGCCAGGTTGGATGGGACTTTGAGCACCCTGGTCTAGTGGGAGGTGTCCCTGCCCATGGCAGGGGGGTTGGAACTTGATGATCTTTAGGGTCCCTTCCAACCCAAACCATTCTATGATATGTGCTTTTCTCTCTAACCCAGCCCACTAGAGATTGGTGCACAGCCTTAGCACATGCAGGCATTTTTCAAGTATAGACCTAGCAGTGAAGAAGCATTCTTATTTAAAAAGCCTATTTGCACTTGATGGTGGCAGTGTCTAGAGCAGGTCATCTCTCATTTGTTTCTTCTGAGTTCTGTTTCCCAGTTTATCAATTCTTTTGTCATGATTTGATAGATGATATAAAGTTTCCCAAACAATAAATATATTTAATAGGGCTGAAGGAAATATCAGGTTGCTTTCCAAGGAGGGAGACTGTAGAATCAACAAAAGTACTTTCAGATTCAAGGTTAACGAAGACCACAGAGTGCTACTTCAGCACAGCTGATGGCTTGAATCTTTTAGACACGGGAAAAAAACCCTGATTTAAGTGTTACAATAAATTTAGCTGGTGAACCACTTATACCCTTTTTGAGGATATTTTTTGGGGACTTGAAGACTCTGATTTTTTTAGCTTTCTGTATTAAATAGAATTGGTGTATTTGTCAGTGCTTCCTGATAAGCAGTAAATTTTTCTGTCATAGGTAACTGATAATAGGAAAGTATCTGCATGTCTGTAGATACAGTTTTTTTAAACTAATTTAATGGGTATCATCGTTGGCTTAGCAAGGTTACCTACAGATCTTCAGTTAGGAAAAGACTATATCAACATACCAAGTTCAAATTAAAATAACATTCTAACATTAAAAAACCCAAACCACCTCTACTTTTTTTCCCCTCCAACATCAGCTAGAACATAATCTGCTCACCTCATTGCTCCCTGTTCAAGCACTCATTTCACATAGAACAAATCTTAAGTTTCCTCTTTTTCTCAGATACCATATGACATATGATTTTCCCCATCATTAGCATTGAGTTTGATAGTTTACTAGATTGCATCATGATGTTCTTTTAATTGGATGATTACGTATATGCCCCAGGCAAGTTAGTATGCTAACATCTGATGATTTAGCAAACTGATCTGATTTTGTTTATTTTACTTCTGGCTGAAACATTTTCTACTCTAGTCTCAATTTTCTAGTTTCTCTCAAGTTCAAAGTGTAATGTCTTTGTGAAAGCAGCCTAGATTCAGAACTTCTGGGTATTTGCGTTAGTGGTAATGAGGGATGCCTTGAGCCACGGGAAAACAACATGGTTTTTTTAATGTACATGCTTAACAGCTGTGCTGGGTACCTAACTTTAAAAAACCCAGCTTAAATATTTATGAAATGCCATTGTTAATCTTGAATTGATCTTAAATTATACAGGTTGCCACATCAATACTGTACCTATACCTATTGTATTGAATGTGTCTTACTCTTCAGCTCTCAAGATATAGGATACTCTGAAACAAGTCTACTGCATGGCTTTCATTTTTTTCCCTCCAGTCCTTTAAGAAAGGAATTTCTACAATGAAGTCTGTAGGAAATGCAAAAGGAATAGATGTGTAAACAGACTTAATCACATGCCACAATGAGAAAAGAGTTACTGTGCCCACATTTCAAATTGAGACATGAATGTTCCATAAACTCGTTCTTTGACGTGAGCAGAAATTTTCAGTAATATCAGACAAAAATGAATCTGTATCCCTTTAGCTGGAAGAAAAAGTCCTCCACCTCAGTCCTTGTGAGGATAAAAATTACTGGGTTAGTAATATTAAGTTTTGTTTGATTTGAACGAATAATTACATTGTACCAATACACTACTGCTTACATAGACGTTTCACCTATGCTCTTCTTTATTTCATTTGATTATAATTCTTTCCCCATAGACAAACCTATCAATGAGGCAAATAACGCTTGACTGAATAGTAGTGAATATTTAGATAAGGTACCAATGGCTGGAGGGCAACTGCAATATTTAGCAATTATACGTACAATACACCGTGCCCCAGTGGGATTCCTGCTGAGAATGTGCTTTGCATTGTGCAGAAACAATCAAGGGCAGAAAAGAGTCACAAATACTCACATTAGGCAGTTTAATGTTGGAGGCTGTTTCACAGGATAGGTTTAAAATAATAGATACCAGTGGAGTAAGAACTCAGGGAAGAACCTGAGACAGCTATTTACTGAGGAATAGAAACCTTTTTGTGCAATTAATGGCATCTGTTACTTCTGCTCTACTAGTTCCCTATTGTTTCCTCTCCCCAGACCTGAAGGAGAAAAATAAAGGCTCTCTAGCCAGAATGGAAAAAATCCTCTTTGACTTAAGTCAATAATAGTAATCTGGCTCGTTCCAAGTTCCACCGTGATTACTTGGCCCTCTGAATAGCATAACAAAACATTAGTACATTTCCAAAGAACAACCTTGTATCCGGGCCATGCAGTGTGAAGTATCAAGAAAATGGCAGAAAGATTTTAGACACCTAAGTTAAAGAGAAAATGAATCTCTTGAAAAGGGCTTGTCTGTATTCTATGAGTTATGAAGGACACATTTAGTGAAAGAAATAAATTGGTTATTACTCGTACATTGGTGATCATCACAGACTCAATGTAAAACACAGTTGCTAAACGGAAAACAAGTTCTGCAGAGGGTATTGGGTTGATGACCCCATTACAGCTAATGCCCTTGAACACCACTCAAACTTAGTATAACGCTCCAAAACCTGTCTGGCACTGCTCTGCTTTTTATTTAATTAACTCTCAACCTTCTTACATGCCATAGTATAGAAGACAGGAATAAATACCTCAAGGTTTCTTAAATTTCAGTCTTCATTTATTTCAATATCTTTATGGACGCTGGATTTAAAAATCTCAGCTAAGATATCTGAAATATCCATATAAAATTGAATATTTAATTTTATAATGACACATAGAATTCACTTTGAAGGCACAGTGATTACTTACATTTCAATAAATATCCCAGGATCTTTGTATGATTAAGCTGCAGTTAACTGAACATTTCTCCTTGTTTGCTTGTAACTTCTTTTCTGTCTACCATCTTTTTGTTCTTTCTAAAATTCTGTCTTCTCTGCAGTTTCAGCTAAAAGTTTTGCTCGAGAGTGCCCTTAATCTGGTTCCTGAACATACCCCAAAATGCTAGCTTGAATTCCGTAATAGCTGCAATTTATGTTAGCTTGACTATCATGGGACCTGGGCTGAATCTTTAGTGCTGCAGTGAAAGGCAGAAGCTGAAATTACAATTCCTGGAGTGCTGAACCTAATCATTTTGTTCTGCTCATTCAGCCAACTCATGCAACCTGACTACGTAGTTGAGCTGGCCAAGTAGCAGCCTAGATCTGGCCCAGGGGATGAGTTAACCTACGTCTCTGAAAAAGAACAGCAAAACTTGTAGGTTAGAAGTGGAAGAAGAGGTCCATCAGAATTCCTACCCTGTTGAAATTGCTCCAAGGAAGAAGAAAATGCAATCAAGAGATGAGATAGGACATGGTAGCAGTGTCACAGGGTGTGTGGCGGTAAGAGGATTTCCACGGGCCGCTGCAGAAACATAGTGGTGTTGTCCCTGTGTGACTAAAAATAGGGTGACAAACTAGCGGGGAGTGGGAAGAGGGAAAGAAAGAAAGAAGGAAAATGCTGAGATAGACAACCTACTTAATCAAGGACTAGAGCAAGGTGCAAGAAGCTGTTTGCTTCTTGCATACATTGCAATAAGGATTGCATGAAGACATACAAAGCCTGTAGAAAGATGGGTGGACTGAAGTAACTGTGGTCAATGCTAAACTTTTCATAGCATCACAACGCATTAGACTTCATCACCATTGCATTCGTCTCTAAATAGTAAGTTGCTATTGTGCTAAGCAGCACAATTGCTCCAATCTCAATTGTGTGGATACTTACTGGTATAAGGAGGCTAACAGAAATATACCTACAGGAAGATTCTGTAATAAACACTCTTTTATCAAATATATATAATTGCACATTAAGGATTTTACCATAGAAGGAGAGCCTAAGGGTGGGAATTGGTCTGGCTGGGACAATATGGTGGAGAGCATATATTAATGGGTTCACTTTTTGTGTAGAGATGGTGGTGGAACATACAGTCAGATGGGGGCCTCGAAAGAGTGGCCAGGGACATAAAGAAATAAAGGAAACATAACGTGAACATAAAGGACATTATAGTGCAGAAGTGGAGGGATAAGAATAAGGAATGTTGATAGAATTAGCATAGTTCGAGGAAGAAGGATTTAATGGAACTGTAGTGCTCATGCTCTACTCAGTAACATTCAGTAACTCCAAGTTGTCCACTTTGACTTTGTCTGGATTACAGTTTAGCTATACCATAGATGAAGAGGACAGCTAATATCAATTCATGCAGGGTTTATTACCTGATATGTGCATAATGTGCAATGCCAGATGAACACAGTCATGCCACGTTCCAAGGCCAAATGTTAATCTAGAAAGCACAGGTTTGCATGGAACCAGTCTGGATTTTTGTTTTGCTGATGCTTAATGGGAGTGATATACTGACATGCTTTAATATCTTCTCATATTCCATTATGAACATTTTTCCTTTCATAGGGCTATCTCAGCCTCCCCTTGCCCAAATAATGGAGCACAGATTATCTAGTTTACCCCAGTGTATTTTTTTATGGGGCAAACTATATGAGTTTGAGGCTACTTAAGTTATAAGTAGCAAACTTGGAAAAATCATCTCACAAAAATCCTAAAGTTCACCAACACTAGTAGACAGCTGTGTTTCACAGTATGGTCACTCTTTCAGTTTTAAATATGAGCTGCTTCAGAGGAATTTAGTTATAATTTACACCGACAGCATGACACAGCCTTTTAAAATCTTTATAGCCATCTTCCACCAATGCCACAACTTGCATTCCTTGTAAACAAGGCATTTCCAAATTGAAGGAAGAAGTATGAAAAATAGCCATTTTGCCAGTTCATGCACGTCCCCTCTCAAGACTTCACCAATAGACATCTTCCTGTGTTACTTGCATACAGTTAATGTGGCTACAATACAAAGGCCCAAATATTCTTGTCTTACTCTTGACAGTAATCCATTTTAAACTGATATAAGTGAGCTGGGACCTGGAACTTCAGCCACATGAGACTTATCTCTAAGAGAGACATATCAGCTACCTAGGCAGTAAACACAAAGGAGCAGAATGTCTTACTCAAAGCAAATTATTAGTTCCACATTTTCTGTGAAATTTTGATGATGACAGTGAAGTACAGTCACAGATAAGTGTCATGTAGTGATGCTAGTTTGTACTGAGTTGATTTAAAGGAATACTGTCAATTTAAAAGTCTCCCTTCTGTGTGATTTCTTGAAGTCTCCAGTTGTTGCATGGAACTTCTTATATTGCTAGTACTGAATGATGTTGGAAAGGGAAAAATTCCCTACTCACTTTTGCTGCAGACTGTACAAAATCCTTTTATTATATAGTTACTGTCAATGCTGCCTTCTGTCTGTTGTTTTCTCTATTGTTTGCGTGTCTCTGAAAAGACAGAGGAACACATGAAAATTAAATGCCAAAAACCGTATGAGCTGTCTGTGCTTATGATTCCTGACTCCGTTAGAGTTTGCATTTGATACGAGTCAACTTGAGGTCTGGCATTATTTCCATGGACTGTTTGTGCATTTTATATTAGATTACTGGGCAAAAAAAAGAGTTGATGTTAAGACCAATGTTTTGGTCTGCTGTCTGCTAGCTGGCTGCCTTAACCACTTAGCTAGAGAGTCAAGTTTCCAGCTGTTTGTCCTCCTTTTGTCCTCCAGGTTCTTCCGTTGCCTCTCATACAGAGGTTTAGATTGAAGATGAAGCAGGGGCCTAAGGCTAAGGAGCAATAAGCTTCCAGAAGCTTATTATTTTAGCATTCAGGTAAGAAAAGCCTGAAGTTTTAAGTCTCCTACTTTGTAGTTTAGAGATTTTATCTTTGGACTTTAAGCAAAAACTAAACAGTGGTATCAATGCCTCATCCTTTTCTGGTACTTTTAAATAAAAATGATGGTGATACCGTATCAGATAGTGAACTTAATTATGCCAGTATGAGATAGGCATGTAAAACCTATCAAAGACATTTACATACAGGACTTGTAACAAATACTGCATCCATCAAGGGACTTAAGACCTGAGATGTTTGTGAATGAGCTTTGAAGAAAATATATGCAGAATAGTTAATTTGACAACTTCCTGGATATCTAACGTAGCAGAAATTTAAGTAACTAAGCAAATGCTATAGCAGAAATGTAAAGGTGAATCTGCCCATACATTACCAGTGAACAATAGTAACACAACTGGAGTAAAAAGTTCCTGAATAAAAAAAAGAAAGAGATCTGCAGGGTGACACAACGATATAAAAAAGTGAGTGAGCAAATCTCCCAACTGCAGTCTTCTAGATCCCTAGGAGAAGTCTTTTTTGTTCCTTCCTTGCTAAGACCTTAGTGCACGTCTGTCCCCTGGTCTTCTCCAGGGTTACCCTGTGGCTGCCTACGCAGTCTCTCTGTGCTCTTGTTGCATCTTCAATGAGCTCTTTTCTTCTTCCTGCACATCTCACCTTGCACTTGAGAAGTCCCTCAAGTGACTTATGAATTTCTAAATGCTTTCATGGAAGGAGCAATCCTTGTCTGCTTCAGCTGGGTTTCATTTGACCCTCATAGCAGGCTGCCTTCCTCTCCATAGCACACCCTCTCTTAACAGAACAAAATAGCATGTACTAGATAGCAAACTAACAAATAAATCACCCACTGTAAACTGCTGCAGTGGTTGGTGTTCACTGGTCAGTGTTCATTCCCCCACCCAAAGAGCAAGAATATGCCCTCTGCAAGTAAGCTGCTAGCACTGCAGTAACTCTCTTTCTTGCTACCTTAGGAAGACGGTGACAAACTTGGAGACTTTCAAAGGCTGAACTGCTAATCTCTAGTTTTTTAAAAAGAGTATCCTTTTCCCCATAAATCTATTTCCCCCGCACACTAGAGGCTTTTAAGAATGTTTTGTATTCTGAAGATTTTTTTCAAAAAAGACATTTTGGACTAGGTGTCAGTAATTTTCCTCCCTCCGTCCTCTTTGTCGCTAGAGTCTCTCTGCTGACCCTTGACTCTTACACATCCAAATAGTGAATTTTCTCCTTTTTTTTCTAAGACTGTGATGATTTTCTTACCTTTCAAATTACAAAATTTAGGAATAAATAGTACAAGGTTATTTAAGTGTATGTCTTTGGCTGTATTCCTTAATGCCAGAGCCATTATTATTTCCTTCCCTTTCAGTTGATGCACATGTTCAGTTAAAAATCAATTGTGTGCCACATCCGCAAACATATCCTTAGTCTTATTTCCTCTCCTGTATATTTTCCACTGTTTGATTGGATAGTTAAACGTCCATTAATACCACACAGGACATCTCAACGTTTTTTTAAAAGTTCCGTCATTTCACAGTCCAATTGCCATCTGTGGCAAGATGACCTCCTACATAATGTTCATAGAGCTATTTATCCTACAAAGCTATAACCTCAGTCTATAATGTCCCTTCACTCTTAATTTCATAAATAGATTTTGATAGTTGTCTCAAGTGCAGCTCCAGGTGTGTTTTTCTTTGAAAGTTATTTTAAGACTCGATCGTTTTTGAATAAATGATAACTGTTAGCAGGTTTGAAATCCACATATTTATGCTTATGTTTATTCATGTATGAGAAGCCGGCACTTGTCAGAGAGAGTATTAAAATACAATGCTGAATCTAAATGTCATTAAAGTTCAGTAAGAAAAAGATCTGGGTTTTGTAAGCAGCTATAATTTGTTAAACCAAAGGCAGATATTAACATCTGCTCTGTTCCTGGTGATGGAACAGTATTTATTGAATAATAAATAGTAGAAGTACAGCTGAATTCCTGCTCCCTGCAGTGAATTTATGTTACATATGCAGCTACAATGCAAGGCAAACACATTTAGCTAATTGCTGATGTGTCATAAATGCAAGAGGACAGGTAAATCTAGAGTCTAAACATTTTTGGTGATGACGGAAAAGATTTAAGTCTGCTGTTGAGTTGGAGCACTTTTTTTGTTAAATACTTTTTTTTTCTTGTAGTTCATCTTCAAAAATGCATTTCCTTATTACCCTTTAATGTGAATACCCCAGGTTTAGTTGTCAAAGCAAATTTCATTTAAGCCCATATTTTTGCATTTTCCTTTCTGTGAATATGATGCATTTTTTTATATAGGATTTTTGCTGAATATCATACATTTATATGTAGGCACTTTATTATTCCTGCAGTAGAACTTAGCTGTCCTTAAACAGCTGCTCATATATCCCAAATTTAGCTGTGTTATATAGCTCATCTCCGTTTCAAGTGTGTACTCTTTATCTCCTCTCCCCAGGAAAGTACTTTACATTTTTATATGCTTACGTTTCTCTTCTTTCTGGTGCAATGACATTCATATGCTTTTCCGGTTAAATTTAAATTTAAACTTCTCTTTACTTGTTCTGATTGTCTTAATAATCATAATTGACTCATATCAGGTTCTCATGTACCCTAAAGTGCTTTTGTCTTGCCTGGCATGTGGGGAATGCGAGCAACCGAGTTTCTTTTACTGTGTCTGGATTTGACGGTAATAAACAGTAGGTAGCGCTTCCTGTCACTTTTTTGGTTTTGTTGTTGTTGTTGTTGTGTTTTGGTTTTTTTATCTAAGCGTGATCAAACCTTTATTCTCTGTGTTGAGTTCAAAACTTCAAAAGGTTCTTGATAAATTAAGCAGCAACATAATTAATTGCCTTTGTTTCCTTGCTTTATTGAATCCATGTAGGTGATAGGAATTTTAAGTTCTGACAGGGCAAATATCTTACCAATATTTATACATTTATGTGACAATGTCCTTCTAATTTATGTGAACTAATTCTTTAGAAATTGTTATTAAAAATGTAGGTACCAAAATCTGATTCCTTACACTATCTGTTTTCTCTTGATTCCTGCAGTTAGTCCCCTGATGACGGAAAGCAGTCCTTGGTACAGCTCTGATTTCAATTAAAATAACCTGTTCTTTCTCCAGTGAATAGACCTACTGTTGTCACTGAAAGTACTGCATGAATTTTCTTTGGATAATCTTTCAAAAATGTGCATCATTTCTTTTACTTCAGTTGCATCCTTCTAGAGGTAATTCAGTTAGGGAGGCAGAAACGGAATTCTCTCCTATTAATGATTATAGAGTCCAAGGGAACTGCATTTCTAACTTAAGGATCTCCATCAATAGCTTAAAGCTGATAGCTGAGCAGGGTGAACCTCATTCCAAAGTCCAGACCCAGACGTTGCCCACAAATTCAGACAGTGCTGACAGCTAAGTCTCTGCTGAAGTCTTTGGATGTGTTCATGTTGAGGAAAGAAATACAGAATACTAGAACTCAGGCTTTCCTTCATATTCCACCCAGTGAATCCATACCCTCATAACTCCTTATTGTCTATTATTTGTTCATAGGCTAACTGCCAGACTAGCCATAAACTATACTGAGAGAACGGCTGTGAATTTTCTGCTCAAGTAGTTAATGCTAAATATATCAGAGAAATCAAAGCACTGCATATCTGGCACTGTGTATTAAGGTGCTTAATATCTCACTAAACCATGGAAAATGTTTCCAACTAGCATTTACTTTTGGAAAATTCTGCTTTTATTTCAGACCTGAGGAAGACCACTTGTGCCTGAAGTTCTATTTAATTGTTTCAAACTAGATTGGCTGATGTAGTAAAAATCTTACCTCCTCCTGCAAACATTTTTCTATGTGCTAAGACCACCATGATTTACTGCTGAAGTGCTACATCAACTTTAATTTGATTTCCCTTTCTTTTTCACCTTCAGCATGTACAGGATCAAGTTAAGAGCAATGGACAAGTTCATGTTTGGTAGGTTTTTTGACCCTCCTTCTGATTGCCTGGTTTTCTTCTGAGAAGCAAGAAACCATCGTATTAGAATTGTGTTTAAAATGTTCATTGATTAATTTATCAGCAAGTATGTATGCCAATATTTCCAAGTCACACTGCTTTTCCTAGTTTTAGTGTATCAATACTTCCACATGTAAGAAAATATTTCTGGTTCTATTAGCTAAATCATTCAATATTGAGTCCTAAAAGAAAAAATTCTGCACAGTGGTATCTGCCTTTAAATGTATGACCCCCATTTATACTGGGGTAAAATTCCACAATCAATGTATTATTTTACTGAAATGAAAAGAGGGGTTTTTTCTTTTTCCCTTAAATTGCATTGTTTATTATTTTCATTACTGTTGAAAATGTTATTTTTAAATTCTTTCCTGAAATTGTAAGAAAATCAATAATTGAACAAATACTGGTTTTGCCTTCTGTTAGATAAATTCAGCTTTCACTCTAGAACATAGAGATATCTTTCAGTTCCTATAAGAAACAGAAAAGAAGCAGTTTACAGCTGCAGTCTAAGTAAACATCGTCTACAATTTATTATTTCTGTGTTTAGCCAAACAAGCACAAGAAAAGTTTAATAATTTAACATGCAACAAATTCTTGTCTCTTTGCCTAAGTGTGGCTGGGTTCTTTCTGTCCCTCTCACATTCATAACTTTATGAAGCCGAGCCTGTTCCAGGGACAGTTATTCCTCAGTTACTGTGTTCTGAGTAAGAAGAATCCTGTGCAACCTCAGCAAATAGTGTCTGTCAGCCGTTTATATTTCTGGAAATAGCCACAGTTTCTTTGATAGCAGGTAAAGCAAAGTTTCCTTTAAAAATTGCAGACTTCTAGATACAGTGCAGATCAAGAAGCCGTGTATATTTGGGAAATCAAATTGAAAAAACACCTAATAATTTGTATTATTTAGAAAAATACTTATTTCTCTTACTCCTCTGTCCCCGAAGACTTTCACTTATCTGAAGCCCAGAACACCCAGGATACAGGACAAATAAATTTTGTGCTGAAAGGATTGTTGTTGAATGCATATTTAACAAGTTTCCTTCATTTTAATGATTTTGCAAAATTGGTATTTTACTACACAGTAAAATTATGAGTCTGGAAAAAATGCTAAGCAAAGCTTTTGGTTTTTTTGGTTTATAATAGCTATTTAATTACTGGAGATAGGTTTTCCCAGTAGTTCAGAAAAAATCAATTAAAACTAATAAAAAATGGAGGAGGAAACACTGAGCCTATGTTTGAAGAAAAAAGTATCCTTGTAGCTTTCTAAAATTCTGAACTTGAAACGAGATTAGCAGGAGACTCATGTGACTGCTTACTTTTACATACCACTAAGGCAGGAACCTTTCCTTGAAG
This sequence comes from Calidris pugnax, assembly GCF_001431845.1. Taxonomy (NCBI): domain Eukaryota; kingdom Metazoa; phylum Chordata; class Aves; order Charadriiformes; family Scolopacidae; genus Calidris; species Calidris pugnax. The sequence continues at coordinate 32,498,847 of NW_015094510.1, forward strand.
TGTGGTTAATTGAGCATTTTATTCTGCTCAGAAAAAAACAACCAAACAAAAAAACTTCTAACCTATAAATTTTCACTTAGAGAAATGTTACCAAATATTACCAACATATTTTTAAGCAGTGAGATGTTCATTAAAAAAATAAATAAAAATGTGTGCCTAAAAGAGTATTTTTCAGATAGAGAGTAAAACTGATTATTGAGATAGGAAATGGGAGATCATGCATCATTACTTACTAGGGAGAATTTCAGTCCAGCCACCAAAAAATATTTTAGAAATATTCTTTTCTAAATATAAAACCTCCTCTTTCAGTTTTTGAAAAGAAGTACTATTACATTAGTTTCCTTGTGTAACAGACATGTTACACTAGAAACATAAATTTGCATCATTTTCTTTATTGAAAAATATTCCCTTTTTAAAAAAAAAATATTTATTTGTTTTTATTCAATAAGCCATTTTCTGCCTACTGATCCTTCAGAAGTAAGAAGACAATACAAAGTACCCCAAAATAAGTAAAATTTATCTCTTAAAAATGTAAAAGCCATAAAGTAATGGTTTTAGACTAAAAGAGGGAAGATTCAAACCAGATATAAGGAAGATAACTGTTCTATTATCTCCTTGAATGAGACCTAAAATAATATGGTCCGTCTCACTCGAGTACATGACCAGACTCCTTTTCTTTGTTGGACATCAGCACTGTAGATGTCTCAATTTTTTAAGACAAATCCTACATTATGTTTTTAATAAAAAGATTTATTGGACAGGTTATCGACTCTGTAACAATTTCAAAATGATGATCCAAAGGTTGAGTTTAGACACACCTCTGTCGTGGATCTATTTCCACTCTGGCAAACATTTCTTCCCCATTCCATAACACTGTACGGTAAATAGGGACTATATATTGGCTGTTAGAGGCAAGAATAATGTTTGAAAGAAATTCCTGGCTTTATTTCTTCATATTTGCATGACTCAGTGACTTATAGAAAAAAAAATCGTAGTTTTGACTGTGCCTGTCAGGCAAAGCATCAAGTTCTTTAAATGAAGGGAGAAACTTTCAGTTGCCTGGTATCTCTGAGATACTGTACGAGGCACTGAAACTCACAGTTGTTACAGAAACAGTGCCATTCTGATGTAAGGAGATATAGATGGTCTCATGCTCAACACAATACAGTTATTTTATCATGCCTTACTAGTGGACAGTGCCTGTATGAAGTACGAGGAAGATCATTTCTCTGTATCTCTGTTGTCACAAAGCAAGTCATAAGGTCCCATGACACCACACTTACTCCTTGCTGTTAATGGTGGTGGTGTTTCTGAAAGGAAGTGGGTGGATAACATCATGCAGATTTATTACTAAACTCGATTCCTTGCAAGCCTGAGGACTGATGCAGTTTAGAACAGGTCTCTTTTTGCTCTGACTATGAAAACAGTACAGAAAAAGAAGACTGGATCAGGGTGGGTTCAAAGATAACTTTACTCACTGGATGCTCACTCAGCACTACATTAAAATCACAAACTGGGGTTTGGCACATGTTATGTACCAAATTTGCCAGTTGTGTAGTTTAGACTTACACAGGCCCCTCCCACCCCATTTTTGGTATGGCTAAAACCAGAGCTGGAGAAAGCAAATGTAAGACTTAATAATTATAGTATAATCATAGTTACTAAAATGCGATTTATTAACTGGATAATAAACATATATGCTGTATTTTTGAGAATAGGCAGGATCATAATTCACAGGTTTATCAGCCACATCAGCACTTATTAATTTAAAACATATCTGTTATTTAGAATTTTTTTCTTCTTTCTGTGCTGATATTTGAATTGGTGGGAAAAGTTATTACATACATGTATAAAGCAGAAACAGCTGAACATGGTAACGCCAAAACTGAGTGCTATTCACAGTGTACACCTAAATGGAAAACACACAGTGCCTGAGCACGTGAGTTCACCTTCATTTCCTGTACTCTGTTGCATTTTTTAGTATCTCTGGTTTTTGTTTGCACCTGTCAGATTGCTACTAATACTGCTGAAAAAGTTCAAACAGGGATACGATTTTGAATCAAAGAGTTTTTAATGGAGTTAAATGAATTTCATTACTTCTAAAGCCTGCTACTAGCTTAGACCAGTGTTGTTTCATTCTGGTTAAATCAAGGTTCATACTACAGATCTAACTATCGCTACAAAAATGAAAGCAATAGCTGTTCTCTGTGATTCCATGCAGGACCAGTTCCCAGGGGTGACCTGTGTGGATTAATACAACAAATACTCATCCTGCCTCACACAACCTTTGGGTCACAACTAATTGACTTTCTGAAGTAAGCTTAAGGTATAGTTCTGTTATCTTGACTACAAAATATCTTTTATACTTAACCTTGATCATTAAAGCTGTCAGATTTCACTGTATGGAGACAAAGAGTGGCTTTTTTGCAGTAAAAATTTGGCAAAAGATGTTAGATCGAGTCAACTCAACATATTGAGAGGAACTCACATCTTGTATCTCATAAAGCCAAATTTAGAATTTAAAGGCAAAATTTAGTAAAGACTTTATGGAGAAAAACACACTAAAAAGCAAAAAGAAGGTAAGTTTTCTATTATGATGTACCATTTCTGTAATACTGTGAGACAAATAGATTTTACTTTTGTTAAAAACATACAGAGAGCCATGACAATAGTTCCTTTTATGTAACTCCTCAGTGGATGAAACTTGCTTTAACAGTACTTATTAAAGTCTTATTTAACATTAAGACTTATTAAAACATCCAGGTAACAAAAATGCACCATTGTTTAAAATTTTGAGGTCTTAAAAGCTTGTGTGACATCTTTAGAGCAGAATTCAATTCAGATAATTAAATGCTGTCAATCTAAAATTCTCTTTGCTGTCTTAGTCAGCTAAGACTAAGTTTTCTTATTATGAAGGCTACTGTCTACTGTTGCTCTGTGAAATATCTGCTCAGTGAAAATAACAACAAAAAGAGAAGACCCTATATGCAGATTTATTGTGTTTAATGGAGGCTTCTACTAAATTTAGAGGTGCTGTATGTACACATTTGTGTGTATATATGTTAATAAATATTGTAGCTGCCATTAGTGATAAAATTCTTAAGATGAATATTTTAGGTAATATTGGTTTTGTCAAAGAATAAAAGATTTATTTTTTATGCTATTTCAGTTCAAAGAATGAATAACTATCTGTAGTTACAGTTTCAGAAGGAACAGTCTATATTACTCTTTTATATACTTTCCTATTGTCAGAAATTTACCAAGGTCTTAAAAAAACACTGACAAATTAATCCTGGCTCATGTTTTCATTGGTTTTGTTTGAAATATGAATTGTTCTTATAACTGGGCACTGCCTGTGTTGTTAAGGTAATGTAAAATGTGTTATTTATGCAATTGATACTTGAATGTATATACTCCAGGAGAAAAAGAAAAACTAACTTTGTTCCTCTGTTGCTTTTCTGTGATATAAACTTAAAATATGTAAATAAATAACAGTGAAGGAAAAAAAAATCCACCAAAACAGACACATTTGCAGCTGCAACTGTCTTAAATTCGACATGTTTCCTATTGGCATTACGTTGTTTACAATGATTTCTGGCACTGGTGGATAATAATACATAATAGATATTGTTCTCTCTTAAAACAAAATATAAACTTGTCTTGCTTCATAAGCAAAATATTTTTTGCTCCCATACTGTAGTCTGAATAGTAACAGATACACTAAAGCATTAGAACCATCTTAATTTTCTTATTTGTGAATCAAAGAGTAACTAACTTTGTATAAGAGATGTTCCCATCTAAAACCATAAATTACTTAATTTTGTATGCCACAAAAAGTGCTTTGCAGCCACTTTTGGGAAAATCTACTCCAACAAAATAAATTAAGCCGGAAGTTGCCTTGTGGTGACATTTTCATTTTGGAAGTTAGGACCTCTGGAGAAAAAGTCATATGTGTATTAGGCCAGTGTTCAGCAAAAATGGGATCATTAGTTTGTTGCAGAGTTTTTTGCCCAAGGCAATACTACTGTTAATTATAGTTTCTGTTTATGAATTAGAAGAAATTCTGTTTAGAAATCAGAAGAATTTATAATTCACTGCACTGGAGGAACACTCATCAACTGTTTAACTTTGAAGTCTTAGATTGGGATTTGACTAATTCTTTTTCATCTACAATTGATTTAACCAAATTTTACCAAAACCAAGATTATGAAAGCCTAAATAACAGAGTAGAAATGCATGTAAAACATCCAAATTCAAAGGTCATAAGGTCATTCAAAGGTCATTAAAATCCCCTTCCCTTCCCTTCCCTTCCCTTCCCTTCCCTTCCCTTCCCTTCCCCTTTCTCTCTTTGTTTCAGAAAGAGAATATTTATAATCAGCACAGTATAGGTAAAGTACAATGATCAATCAAAATGCTTGATATCTTTGCTGGGATTTATATATCTATAGTTTATATGCCTCTAGTGATACATTTCATCCTTATTTCTAAGTCTAAAAGATGACTTGCCTCCTGGAACTGCTACTCACTCATTTTCCTCAGCTGTCCAAAAAAAAAGTTTGAGATGAACTCAGATTTCTACACCCTGAATGTCTAAAATTAGGTCAGATACATTTTTTTGAGACTGCATGGACTGAATGATGCATCTCGGGCATCTGTAAAGATCTTTCCAGTTTAGAGATGTCTGTATGACATAATATTATATATTCAATTTGTATACATTAAAGATCATCAAGTTCCAACCACCTTGCCCTGGGCAGGGACACCTCCCACTAGACCGGGTATATTACATAATCCTATCAAAAAGTTTGTTCAAGTCCTCAAAATGTTAATGTAATTTCCTCCTTTAATTGTGTGAGACAACATCATCATTGTCAAAATCAAGTTGGAAGACTCACCAGTTGTTTTTTCATGGCTTCCTGAACACGAGTCTGATTCTTCACAGAGAGTTCAGAAAGCCCATCAGCCTTTGGAAGCCATTGAGAGGATGACTCTACTCTCCAGTACACTTTTGGTGATATACAGGGCTGAGATGAGTGAAAGTCCTGCAAATCTTCAGATATTACACATTCTGTATATTCCCTTCCTGCTTACTCTACTTAGGTTTCCAAGAGTGATCTTTGAGGTCTTTGGCCATAGTGTCAAGCTGAGTGAGCCAGAGCCATAAACTCCCAGTCCTGGCAAAAAAACACTATCAGAGCTGGCGGTGCTACTTATCTATCCATTTTCCAGCTGGTGGCTGTATTTATACACTTACATTCCTAGTGGCTATTTCCATGCCATACTGAGTAGTAAATCTATAATAGTGAAATATTAGTGTAAGGCTACATACTCATATACTGGTGCCCGTGCATTCGTACTCTTTCTGAGCATCCTCCAGGGACAATTATGGCCCATGACAATTAATACTCTGCCAGATAATGCCCATGTATTATACATGATGCTGCAGTATATTTCCAACAGGAGCACCCAAGTATCCATATTCTCTGAATATATCCAGATGGATTTGCAGAGTATTGCATGAGCAAAAAATAAAATTATTCTCAAAAAGTTAACCAAAAACTGTATTTTAAATGATGGAACTTTTTTTTTTTTCCAGTTGATGCTTGTTTATTTTCCATTTACTTGGAGTTCTCCAATTCACGAAACTGGCATTGGTTCACGCAGTAATATTTTTAGTACTTTATGAGAAATCAATTAAATTATGATTTAGACTTTGCAGGGAGTTAATGGATAGCAATTTAAAGTACTATTGCTGTGCTTCAAGTAACATCAAGTATCTTATTCTGCCTACATAATTTTTGTGTTCCTACCACTCAAGCAGCTATTAAGAAGTGCTCCTGACACTCTTAAGCTGTGTATCTGCAGAATTCCACCCCATTGCTTCTGATCCAGATGTTTTATATTGGTTACCGTAGCATTTAAGAAACACGATAAGGTCATTACACAAAATTAGTGTAGCTGCATTTGTTTAGAAAAAAAAAAATCAAACCCAAGAAAGTGGATTGTAAACTGAAAATCTATGAAATCAGGATTTAAAAAATAACTAAACTTTCTCAGGAAGCTTAGGAACTACATTCAGTCAAACTCAGACTGGAATAATTGTGTATCTGAAGGTGTTCAATATGTTAAAAAGCAGGTGTGATCAAAATGGATTCATAAGCTACAGAAAAAAAACCCAAAAAACTTTTGATTAGATGCAAGTAGTAAAAGAGTGCAATAAGCAGTATTTCCCATGCAGCAGAGCAGGGAGACTGAGGTGTTTTAGCTGCAAAGCACTGCTTTGGTGACTCAGAGCAGCCATAAAACTCACATATGGATTCATCAGGCTGAACATAGCAGGGAATCTGACCTTTCTGAATATGAAGCTGTTGCACATTACTTTCTATTTGCTATTTAAACGTATTTGTGAGAAATTTAAGCATTTATTGTGATATGCATTTTTCTTCACTTGAATTGGTATTGGCTTTATTTTGATCTACTGCAACAAATGTACAGCAGGAGCAACAGAGCACAGGCACCTGATGCCTTGTTTGCTCAATATACATGCAAACCAAACATGAGAAACAAAATAGTCCACTTACACCTCAGTGCCTTAAGGGTACAGCAGAAAGTAGATGATTATTTTTTCTCATGAAGAAATGTGTCCCTATTGTATGACTGGTAACGTAAACACTCCAGAGAGTCTATGAATGGAGAGATTTTGCTGAGATGCCTATTGTGTATTTGTTCCACTGCTACATGATTGTTGTAGTCCACTTTTTGCAAATCCATTTATATCAGCTCTGCATGTGGCGATTACTATTTTTTTCATAGAGTTATGGTCAACTGCTGTCTTACTTTCATCTTTCACCTGGAAAAATCTAAATCCTAATATATAGTTTCTCTAGCTGTAACAAAAATATATATATTATATATATAAATATTCTGGTTTATGATGCCTTCACAATTAAATCTGCTCTTTAAAACTACGTCTAGCATGTGAGCATGAGGGCTGACTGTGCTTTGTCATGCCTGGGCACAGGTAAGCAGAAAGTATCAGATAAAACCAAGTCTGCTGAGTCCTAGTTAAGAATGCAAGTGGAAATAGGGAATCCATCATCAACAGCTATCCTTGGTTTCCACGTGACAACACAGTAGGTGACATAATTTTGGGACATCATGTTTCACAGCTCACCCCCTCATTGTCTGGAGTAAAGATAAACATTTACTGCATTGTAAACATGAATTTATCCAAGACGTACCAAAAGAAAAGCTTTTCAAGGATTCTCAACTGTCTCTAAATGTTTAGATTTGTACTCTGTTGTTCTCAGTTACAATTATTTAACTCGCTGTGAAAAAGGGGACCTTTTACTAATAGGCTTCACACTGCATGCTGACATTTCAGGAGGTTGCTATATTAGTTCTATCATTCAGAGCCATGAATTATTGATTCACCTACACTTTTCTCCTTCAGAGTACTGAACTACTCACCATTGTACTGATACAAATAGCTAGTCAATAAGCAGAATGTAAAATTACTTTATTCAGCTTTAAAAGAATATAATAAAGTTTTAGCATAGCCAGGGCTATTACTACTGCTAGCCAGGTAGTAAATTTTGTTCGCAGCTTTCAGGCTTTATGCACCAGACTGCCATCTCCAAATTAGTTTCAGCTTTATATTTCATGTAGATTATGCATTCACTTGTAAGGTAAAAATGCTGCTATTCTTCCGGCAGTTCTTTCCTGCCTTTGCATTGTCAAACCTCAGTGTGCTGCTCCAGGGATCAGAGCTGTCCTTCACCTTCCCTTTATTTACTACAGGATGTAATTCTTTTCTAAGGTACATTTCTGCAAATCAGGAAAGATTGTGGCAATAAATGGAGTTGCACCATGGAAAGAAATATGGGGTACTGTTTATTGTCTAAGAAATCATTTGTTATTAAGATTAATCGCTTATATTGACAAAGTGAGATAATAATAGACATTCTAAAGCATAGCCCCTGACATTAGCTTTTAAAGTCATGTAGAGTCTGCTTTAAAGGTGGGGAACATTATACAGGGTATTTCAGATATTCCACAAGAGCTGTAGAGTATTCTGTTACAGCAGCTTCAAAATAAAAATCACCTGAAAAATGCTGATTGTAAAGCATCCTGCTGCAGTGGGGATATTTTATCAGAAACCTCCAAAGAGGTTTTGGTGAGCTCATCCTGTTTACTTTAGTTTACTGCGTGTAGAAATTTTAAATTTTTATTTTGCTGCAAGAACTACAATAGATTGACTACTGAGATACTGATACAGTGTCTGCAATGCAAAGATAATCACAAGAATAGAAGGCAGTATTGGAGTATTTCCCTGTTGTCCAACCTCACACAGAAAAATAGCAAAAGCAGTGATTAGTTACACCTGGACCATTTTCTCTGAAGGTAGTCATTATGCTACAGCACACATTTAAGACTTCTTTTTATGAGAAAGCGTATTTTTCAGTCTCTTTAGGTCCTCCATATACTTTTTAATTTGGGAAGATTTGAATTTTCTCTTAGACAAACTAGAAATTTTACTAAGAATGATCTCTGTAAAATATTTTCTTTTCCATATAACATAAAAACCCCCTCCCAACTCCACTGTGGTTTTATGGGAAATTAGGTTTTATGGAAAAATTAAAAATCCAAGAACATCACTTGCCTATTTTAACACTGTATAGATCATGATCAGATAATTTGTCTCCTGGAAATTCTAAACAGAAGCTGTCTAGCTGAGTCTCTGAAAACCAAATAAGTACAGACATACCTGCTGGATATTTGGAAACACCTGTGTGGAAACACCTCCAAAACATTCAAAATTCCCTTGTTCTAGCTTCTGGGAAAGTGTGTGTGTCCCACAGAATTCAGCTCAGCATTATGGGGACATTATGGGGATGTCAGGCCCAGGAGAGGAACGAGCCCTAAGAGGAGCACGTTGATGGCTGTGAGACTCCTGAGAACTTGCGGATTTGGCATCAGTCTCTCCTTTTGCATTGCACTGGGGTATGGCAGAGCTGAAGTGACAGAGCAGACTGTGGGCAAATTTACTTAAAGTGGGTTTTATAGCTTAGGCTGCAGTCCTTACAGCCTCGGGGGGTGGCCATCATACCTGAAATAGTCACTTCAGAGCAAGCTCAAGTGTATCTACAGTATGCTCTAGCCATCTCTGTGACTGCAGTCCTAAAGTACTTTGATTTTTATGCATTACACCAAGTTTTTATGCTTCCCTCATAACTGGTAGGGGAAAAAAGAATAAAATTACTTCATCCATAGTTGTTAGGAGCCCTAATTACTTACTTCAGATGACATGATTCTTCCAGAAAACTTTTAGAATAGCTTTAAAAGCTCTCAACATCTTACAGCTGAAAGCTAAATGTGTAGGTTAAAATTCATTTGCACTTTGTAAAAGTATGTAACTTCTCAATAGTTACAAATCATTTCAGTATGGTGTGCTTGCACTTAAATGTCATCAGAAATTAAATCTAAAATTTTCAAGTAGGAAATTTTGGATTCATTTTTTCTTTTCATTGGCATAATTCCAACCTGCAGCTTCTCTTGTTCAGGTCTTGATAATTAGCCAGCTTCTCCAGAGACCTTTCCACCTGTTCCATGTCTAAGGACCAAATCTAGCTTTGGTGGTTTATCTGTCTTAATTTTTTCTGTGTTACAAACTCCTCTGTTCATTTGAACTGTAAGATTCTGGCGTGTTGAGTGCACTGTAACAGCCAGCCAGCAGTAGGCATGTGTATATATAGAGAGATTTAAGTTCTTAATTACAGAGAGAGGAAATGTATGAAGAATATTTCTTGAATGCTATTTTTATCCAAGAGATTTATAGGGTCCCTTTCTACTATGCATTATGGTAGCCATTAATTATATGATAAAGTGTTATTTTTTGCACATGGGATCCTTTGAGCTCAACTTCCTAATTCTAAAGCACTGCAGTTTTCAACCTTAATGTAGTTTCAAGGTAATGCACAGAAAAAAATTTGTATAATACAGTAGATTGAACCAATATTATGTCTCATTGTTTTCTCTCCTACTTTCTTTTGGAATATTATTGATTTTTAGTGTTTTTGTGCAACTATAAAGCTAAGCAAGGCTATATAAGATAGACATCTTATTGGTTTTAACCCTTCACTGTATTTTCATTGTTGTCTTTCTTTTCCCCCTGTTTTAAAAATGCCCTGCATCTGTGACAATATCTCTTATTCTCTTATTTTTTCTTTTCAGTGAAGGTTACTTTTTTTCATAAACTCAAACTGAGATGGATGTCAGTTAAAAATTATCACATAAATATGGGTATGCATCAGGTGAGGTAACTTTAAAAACAAACAGAAAAGCAAATGATATTTACAGTCGTGAAGGCAGAAAATCAGTTCCCTGTCTGTCTCTCCATCACCATCGCTGCAAATCCTCTGCGCTTGTGGGTCGTATTTTTCCAGGGAAAGGTCTACATATTCACTTATGACAGTGATTACTAGGAATCCTGAACCACTTTAGAGAATCTTTACGTAAATGGTATAGAAAGCACTGAGCTAACAGCATTTCTGGTTAGCTGAAGGGTTAGGGAGAAATACGGGGTTTTATATTGTCGGCCTCATTAAGTAATTTCCTTTCTATTTTTAATTCTCATGATTAGCCTGCATTTCATAAGGCATTCTGGAATTGAGCCAGTAAAGAACACAATGACATACTTTGCTTTGAACATGTGCAAAGTCTTCTGCGTACACTAACTTTGAGATACATTTTTAAATTACTTCCGCAGAGAGTCAGTGCAAGCTTATCCAGTCGGTGCACGTGCAGTCACATTGTGCGGGCAAAGAGAGAGCAAAAAGCGATGCCACCAGCAGCTCCACGGCTGGAACACTCAGTCCCTGGAGGGACCTGGCACCAGGTTGTCTGCCAGAAGTGTCAAAGTCATGATTTTAATAAATTAAGAAAAATACTGTTTGTTTGCCATGTGAATAAGCAGAATTTATGTGTTTTACAACATTAGAACCAAATTTCTCTGCCCACAATGATTCCACAGTACATCTTAGTACAACTGAAACATTCTGAAGAGCGGGAGAAAAGTGCACATGATGCTATGTAAAATACTGAAATACATATAGACAACATATCCAAATTTTGAAAATACCCTTTCCTTGTAGAAGAGTTTAATCAAGAAATGGATATATACTTCTTCTGGAGTTCAAAAAATTACAAGGAACAGGAACTATAGCTCAAAAAGAGTTCTGGGTTTGAGTATATGAGTTGAAATAAATTATTCCATACAAATACTTAAGTAAAATGCACAGACCAACCCAAAAGATAGGCTGCCTTTCATTTCAGCTATGATTGTCAAAGTACACAATAGGTTTAAAATGCAGCTAGATGTTTTATTTATATATTTAGTATGGGAAAAGCATTAAGCCAAAGTAAGAGGGTAAAACTACATCAGGCTTATTTGAGAGCACAAGCCTAAGGCAAATATGCATTAGTAGGACAAAATTTTATAACTAACAGATTGCATTTCTTAGACTTCTGAAGTATGATTCAGTTTAATAGACAAAGTATTCTGAATAACTTCTATGTGGGAATACACTTTAATTACTCCCTGAATTTATCATATATTCACCTGGAATTGAAATATTTGACATAAGTCAGTTTGTATAAAACCGGATTTCAAACAGGTGTTTCAAAGCTGCATACAGGCCCTCAATAAAAGTAGTCCTTGATGGAAATAAATTAATCTTTACCTTTTTCAAAAATGAATGAAAAATCTAGCAATATTCCCTTTATTAAGTTATGAGACTATAAAGTTTAATCATTTTTGTTTTACTTGATAATCAGTACAATTGAAGGCATTTGTTTTGTTTTGGTTTGGTTTTTTATGTTCAGTTATTCATCTGCCACTAAACATGTTTTGTATGCGTTTTAGGCCACTCAATTAGGTTTTTCAATTTTGGATCAGAAAAGCCTTTCTAGAACTGTCTGCAGCACAGATCCTGGGGTTCTTATGTGATTTGCTGAAAACTTTTTACAAATAATGAGACCTTAGTGATTTATAAACAACCTTCAGATAGCATGTCGTGTCCGATAGTTCATTCCTGCTTAAACATACCAAGGGAGCTCACCCGATGTCATCTCATTGACTTCAGTGCAGTGGGCTGCTAACCACAGCAGAAGCCAATACCTCATATAACAAATCACAGAGAAGGAAGGACTTAAGTGAATTACGTATCATTCTGAAACACCATAATTCCTTATGGTAGAAGAGATGCTTTTCAGAATGGCACTTTGCTGGTGTACAGTTGGCACCAGAATTTGAGTTCTGCTTTTGTTGCCATAGCAGTGATGAAGAAGAATATAGAAGTTATAGGATAGCAACTAAGTCCTTTGAGAAAATGAGGATAAAAACAACAAACAAGCAAAAAAACCCCAGGACTTAATTGAAATTGTTAAAGCAGATATGAGAGAGGTAAAAAGATGCTGCATTTGAATTAGTATTTTATTCATGTTGGACTGGAACTGCTACACTCCCACCCCCCATCCCCAGCATCCTGTTTGGTGGAACAGTGTTTTAAAGAGCATTTAATAGTAATTTCTAAAATAATAATCAGCATATCCCATGCTGAAGGTTAATCCTTTGGGTATTAATTTAGCTTTATCACAAAGCAGATAGAATGCCTGTATTCATCTCACTGCACTTAACATATTACCAAAATTAAGGTCTCCATAGGCAAAAAATAGCTTTATTTCAAAACAGTGAAGCTAAGTTGATGCAAAAGTAAATACAGTGTTTATTGCAACCACTTCAGTGCACAGCACAAGAATGTGCATTTAGTACTTAAAGAAAGTGAATAATCTGAATAATTTGAGAAGTACAGGCTCTCCAGCTCTACTGGTTTTTTATACATCCCATATATTCTGCAAATTTCTGGTGGCATATAGTAAGTTCAATTTCGTACTAAAATAGCCTTTGATACTTAGTCTTTTAAAAATTACAGTCAAATATATTGTTATAATAGAAATCTTTATACAGCATATTAGATTTCAGAAAGCTATCTAAAAACATTCTCAGCTGTAAGATCATTCCACAAATTTAGAAAGATCATTCCTACTATTAAAAACAAAAATATAACAGAACTAGCCACAGTCACTAAAACAAACATTTTTAGTCATTAATTTAGTAACAAAGAATATTGCCCTTGTTTAAACATGTTTCAACACATGTTGCTCACTGCAAAAGTGAGGATTTACGTAGCCATATGACACCATGCTCTATTTCAAAGAGTTAACATAAACAGGGTGATCAAAGTCATGTTACTTTCGCCAGACTCACTGAAAACATTGCCTAAAATCACCATGAAACACTGAATGAATAGCTAAAAAATGCCAGTGTTTATATGGAAAAGTATTATGTGACAAACAGGCTCATTTTTTAATACTTATTATTAAGCATCCACAGGCTCGTGAGGTTTTTCATCAACATGTCCACAAGATTGATACAAAGTGATAAAAAAATATACAAGATGCTATGCTATCGTGATCAGTTACCTGTGTTAACGTGGTCACTTGGAATACAGTCAAGTGCTAGACCTTCCCCAGCTTCTCCTTGGCAGATCGCGTTCCCATTAGCAATCCAGTACAGCAGAAGGAAAGTGACAGCTTAGCTGGGTAAAATTCACCGTCTATGATACAATTATTGCACTACTGATTACTTCAGACTTTGGCGAGTTAATCCTTGGGGTATTAATTTACTGTTCTGACTGTACAAAACAGATCCTACTGCTTTACCCCTTTGAGGGCTGTCACTATAATTATTCCATATGGCACCACCAGTAAGGTTTTCCTGTGCATCTTTCCCAGTAAACAGATTTTAGGATATTTTCAAGTCAGTCAGCTAACAAAGAAGAACTTTATGCTGCTTTAGAGCGCTGCAAAATACAGCAATCCTCTTTTGAGAGGAGTTTAATTATTTCAAAGCCTTGTTATATTTCAGTTAGGAAGAATCTTCCTTATTTAAAAAAGTCTTTCTGAAAGAAAGTTCTAAAATAGTATTCTGATCAAACTGAATTCTGGTTTTATATATACTGATAGGTTTGTCAACATATATTATGAAGAAAAAGAAAATGTAAACCACTTTATTAAAAAATGTTGAGCCAGGCTATCTCAACAAGTCTGAATAGTCCAATATTATTTTTTGAATCTGAAATTAAAAAAAAAAAAAAAAGCACAAATCCTACTTTGGTAAATACAGTGTATTTATGTCACCACAGTTTTTTTATCCTAGTGCCAAATTTATTCATAACAATTGATATCTACCTGGATTTAGTTGCAACTTTAAAAGTAAAAAATGCTATCAATTGGGAGTAAAAACGAACACCATAAGAAATTCAGTCTCCAAAGTTGGAAATTCCAAGGCAATGATGATACCTACTATGTAGTTAACCTTAAATTTGACACAATTATTCTATTTCCTTCTCTGATACATTGTCTTATTTCAGTGGTACATTTCTTTGTGTGTAGGGGAAAGTGAAGAACAGAGAAGAAACACTCTCAAAAGGTCTTTGTCAAGATCTTTCCTGAGAGAGTCCTAAATGAGCTAATTAAGCTTGGGAGACAGGGCAGGATTGTCATGGATTAAAGGCTGTCTAGGAGCAAAACGTCAAAGTCTGTGATTGAACAACCATTTTTCCCTACCATAAAGGTCAACAGTACGCATGTTAAAGTCTCTGGAAGATTATATTAATTCATCTTATTTATATTATCTTAAAAGAGAGCTAAGAAGCAAAATTTTGCAATGAAACAGCATTACTTTAGATTTTGGGAGGACTGCTAAAGATATTCTGGACTAAATGTTAAACTGAAGAAATTGAGGTGAGTATCATTTTAGAAGAGGCAGATCTCTTTACAAATTTAAAAATTTATTAACTAATTATTTAATATTACTAGTATAATACTAATTTCTATTAATAATTATTAATTAAGTATTATTACAGTAAATAATTTTTAATAATAACAGGTACCTAAATAGGATGTTTGGAAAATATGTCACATAATGAGCAATCTGGAAAATATGCTAATGCTTCTATATGAATCAATGCTGCAGACTCGTTTGATTGTGGTCCCTGAAGCAGCCGTAAGACCCCCTTCTTTCAGAGGAAAGAGAGGAATACAGAGAAAAGGAACGAGAGTGACTGAAGGTGTAGAGCTCTTACACAAAAAGGACCAACATGATAAGAACTGTAATAATACAAAGAACTTATGTTGTAATTTTTTTTTTTTTTTTTAAGTATAAAACCTCTGACTGCTTTGGAAGGTTTGTGTTGCTTTCTTTTCAGGCTACAAACTAGCTCCTTCAGGTTTCCCCACTGCTGACAAGCTTTTGATAATACTGCTCATTTGTTCTTTGTGGCTCATCTGAGCTGTTCCTTCCTTGTACACATCAGAACATTGTTGTGTTGAAGAATGCAAGCAGCCCCTTTGATCTGTGGGCATTTTTTAAAGCAGTCAGTAAAAGACTGGGTAGCAGGAAATTAATAAGTGTTAACTAGAAATGTCTTTTTTTTAAATTTTTCTTCTTTAAAAGCAAAGCAATAACCTCTCCTGATTTATTTTTTTTTTTAATTACAATTTACAGATGTACCTTAACATTGTCTTTGTGTGTTTCCAACAGCATTGGACTGTTATTTTTAAAAGTCATGAATATACCAGCAAAGTAATTTGTTATTGCCACTGTTTGCAGCGTTTCAAAGCAGCATTTATTTAACCAAACATAGCTATCTTCATGTCTGCGTCTAAGCTAGATGTTTTTGTATCCCTTTATAGTCAAGGAAAAGAAAAAGACACTTTTTAGTGGGAATTATATCATCCCAAAGAAGACATCCAAACTCCATCAAATGCATCCAGCTACAAAAGCAGCTGATTCTCTCCCTTGACTATAAAGGGAATATGATTAGCAATGTCTGCTTGGCTCAGACACTGATGTCTACACTACACATGTCTAAAATGAGGTGAGATAAATTCTCGGTTTCTGCTTTCCTTTCACCTCTGGGTCTTTCATTTGAGTATCATTTCAATACATCACCTGCACCTCTGGAAAGATTCCAAAGGCTTCGTATTCCTCCCTGAATTTCATATTACTGGAATTTCAAACACTGGCTTAAGAAGCTGCTAAAAAGCAACTTTGACCTTAAGGAATCAAAAATAATTCCCTCTCAAAATTCACTGAAGAAAATTAATGTCAAATCCAAATTCTGATCTCTTAGGTGATAGAAACAATACAGGGCTGCCTGGCCAGCCATGAGCTCTCTCTTACAAGACACTGAGGTGGAGCTTTAGTAATCAGAACAAATATTTTCATGCCTGAGTGACATTATTTTGCTGCATTTGCCCTTCAAGTCCTTTAAAAGAAAAAAGAAACTTCTTAATGCCTTCAAGCTATGATTGAATCAGAATATATAATGCTTAGGTCACGGTGAATTTAAGTAAAATTTGATGCACAATACAAAAGCAAAGTAATAATAAAAAGTTTGTGACTATTCTAATCAAAGATATTAATCTTAAAATACACTAATTATTACAATTAAATACACTACTGTATGTCAGTCATCTACCTAGCAGCAAATACAATTAACTTGGATCAGCAATTTTCACTCTTATTTTAAACTAAGTGAATGCATTATTTAGACAAAACAAGCTGAACGTTCCTCAAATATCCTGATACATTGAAAATTGAAGCAGGGTTTATATACTGAAGCAAAATAAGGCCAAAGTCAAACACGGTTGTGCTAGATGCAAAAGTCCTGTGTATGCCATCAATTACATGTCTACAAAAGATAACACAGGCCTTTTCCTTTAAGAGGACTGAACTTGAAATAAAAAACTTAACATAGCTTCCAAAGTTGCAGAAATTATGACAATTCTGTTAGATACTTTTATATTTATAGAATTACTCATCTTTTGAATCATCTTCAATTTTGGTGTCAGTGATAGTGATATTTCAAAAATGATTAAAAACCCCACCAATTTACCAAGCAACCTTCAGTGACTCTGGACACAGCAATTTAATGGAAAATATTGTCATGTTCATATGTAATGATATAGGAAGACAAACCATCTTATCTTTCTGTTTCAGTTCATAATAAACTAATATTGTGTCCACTCTTGTCTTCTAAGGCAAACTGTTTTTTTCTGAAAGACAGTCTGCTCTTCATTTTCATTTCCTCCATTACTCTCTATTCCATTTTTTATTCATATAATGGCTTTGATGATTTTTTGACTACAGCTTTACCAAGAGTAGACCCCTCCTTACCTTAAATTAAATTCTCCAAGTTCAATAAAAGCTTTGCTTGCAGACGCAAAGCAAATAAGCCAACCTCTTTTAAGGGATTTCATGTGCTCATGTCCAACATAGAATAATAGATGGGACTGTGATAAAAACAGATTTTTATATTTATATTATTTATAAAATTCCTAAATTCTATAAAATTATATAAATATAACATATATATACTATATATAAAATTTATAAAATTCCTAGTTTTTGTTCAGAGCATGCTGTCTTTCTCCGTGCCTTCTCCCTTGTAACAGTTTATTCTTCTATATTTTCACTTTTGAAACATTCTACAGTGGTAGCCACTTATTTCAGTGAGATTCAACATTGTATCATCTGAGTGACTTGTGATTCTGTCCTTAGAACTGTAGGGAAGGAAAAAAAAAAAAGAAACTGAATGCTACTTCTTTTGCCAACATCATTATTATAGCCATTTATTGACCTGACTCCAATAATAATAAATACACTTTTACACTGGGAGAGAATATAAATCTTTCAATAGGAATAAAGTAGTTTTATGTTTATCATGCTCTGAAAGTTTTCAACATTTCTTTCTCTTAAATCCATAGAATAAATTAATATAAGGCTGATCCTTTGAGAATTGGTATACATTATCTTTAGTACAATGCACAAATGTAGATTGATTCATGTAGGGCAGCCCTTTTGTAATAAATGAGTCAACTACTATTGTGTCTTGTCATGTTCACTGCAATCACTTGGCTCTTTTAATACTGTAACAAGACAAATGTACTACACTAAAATGTCTTGATATCGACAAAAAAATTACCTGGCCAGAACTGAACAACGGTGCCTGTTGTAGAAAGGATTTTCAGAGCAATCTGAACTATGTGCATGTCCTGGGACAGATTATTGCTCACACCAGGGTGGCCAGTTCTTTAACTGATTAAATGGAGGCCTAAGCATGCTTCCCATCAGAGTGCCAGGTACAGGCTGCCCAAATGGGCATGAGCTTACTACATTTTTAAGTGGACTAAAAATAGCAAGGATGGCAGAATAAGGACAGTGGAAAGAATATGAAAAACATTTATAAGAACGTGAGCCTAATTTACCCATGTGCAAAATCTTGAGCTCTTCTGAATATCCAAAACGTTTTAGGCAATTTCTTTTAAGTTAAAAACTAATAATCATTTAACTACGGATTTCAAGCCTGAGGGCAACAGAGTCACAGACATACATGCATAATGCACAACATATGAGGGAAATATTGGAACTTTGGGGGAAAAAAATATGCACTTTTATAGATTCTTGATCCCTACTGTGATTTAAAAAAAAAA
Source organism: Calidris pugnax (assembly GCF_001431845.1). Taxonomy (NCBI): domain Eukaryota; kingdom Metazoa; phylum Chordata; class Aves; order Charadriiformes; family Scolopacidae; genus Calidris; species Calidris pugnax. The sequence goes on from NW_015094510.1 coordinate 32,517,465, forward strand.
TCTCATGACAAATATTTAAAAGTATGTGTTACTTGATTGATAAGCAAAGAAAAAAGTGTACAAAATACTTTTCCCCCATTCAGCCTTCAAAACACATCTTAATCTTTGATATGCATCTTAATCTTCAATGCATGTCCATTCTGGAAAATTTGCTGGGCAACATGTACAATGCATGTAGTTACTGCTATGGATGACTGTGAATTGTGTGTACAGATAGTTTCTGTTATACTGATTTTGTCACTTTTTCCAAGATCACTTTCCACAGACTGCTTGTGTCTATCTACAGATAACTTTTACAGGTTACTTTTGCCAATAGAGTGTCAATCTCCTCAGTTACTGCCAGGTCACTATTCCTCATCTTATGCAAAAATTAGTGCAGAAAACTTCAGTAGTATGATGGTTGTAAAGATAAGAAGAGTTTAACAGAAGAAGATCATTTCAGTGCTCAACCTGGAATGGTTACAACATGCCTATACTATACTATTTGCTTTGCTTGTACCTTGTGGTGGCCATGAGCCAGCTCCAATAATCTGCATGATTACGTTGAGAAACACTAAGTCCCCCATATTACACCGTGACTCTTCTCAAGAATTAACAACTCAGGTCTGGTGACCTAACTAGCGTCATCACATAGCATTTTGTTAGTTTGAAACACTGGTAAATTACATCCGTGTTTCTCCTTAACTGACTATAGTATTAGTAATTTCTGGTTCCTAAGTCTATAGAAAATATCACAGCCGCTTAATGGGTAAACTGGGTGATCTCAAGTAAAATTAAAGTAAATAAACAAATAAAAAAAAATGTTTTCTGCAGTGTTTCTTTTTCTTTACAGCTGAGTCGTGTTTTGGCTTCCTTATAAAAGTCTATACTTGTTAGTCCAAATGCCATCTATAGTATAACTGAATTGAGGAAAACAGTTCAAATTTTACCAGCAGGGTTTCTTTTCAAGGAAGAGGCTGAGAAGGAATTAATTTCCACCCTTTCCTCATTTTCCACAAAAAAAAAATAATATGCAAATGAAATACAGCAGCAAATGTGATTCGTTCATTAGAGTTTGGCAGAACGTTTCTGCAGCTTGAAAACAAATTCTTCTTTCTGCTGTTTGATGTGCTTTCCACAGCACCAGGGAGGTGGGGACAGCTCTTACCTCAAACAACTTAAATGAGGTCAAAAGGAGCAAAGTAGTGGTTGAAAAATTGAAAAATTGCTACAGAAGATAAAGGAAAGAGCTGCTTCTTGAATTCCCAGTTACATCAATGCCCTGCATGAATTAATTTGTGTGGTTGTGTTGCCTGTCTTTTTGAGACTTTCTTTCCCTCTGCGACATGACTTCGCTTGACACTATTGCAATGTGCACATGCATTAATATCCTGTTGGCATGCTTTATTTCTGGCCTTCCAAAACCATCTAGATTCTGCAATAGCAGAATCTCTAAAAGCTTTGAATATGAGTTCTTCTCTGAAAAGTAACTCCAGCAAAAAGCATCTCAGCATTCCACCCTTGTCCCTTGATGATACACCCATCAGCTCTGCTCCATTTACAGGCAAAATAACCCTTCTCTCAAAAAAAAACCCAACATTCCTTAAGAACTTACTTGATGTCAAGCAGGATTTGTACATGGCTAGGTCTACATGACCCTACAGCACTACATTGCCATCTTTTCAGGTTGTGCTCTCACTTAGAGGCCCTCTGTTTTGTCGCTGTGGCTAGGAATTCAGATTTTGCAGTACTGGATCAGACAGAAGAGTCATCAAGCGAATACCCTTCCTTCAACAGCACAGAACAGTAAATGCTCTAGAAAGTGAAAAAAACCTTCTGACTTTGATACAGGATGATGTGACATTACAGTTCTCATCCTGAGCTGAAATCAGCTGAAATCTGGAAGTATGACATGATAAATTCCTCTTAAAACATAGAAAGATTTTTGAAAAAAACCAGATATTCTTTTATTCAGTACCAGTCCCTTTTTGAGACTTGTAAAAATTACTTGCCTTCAAAGGCTGTTCTTTTCAGAGAATTATTATCCCTGTTTTACTGAGAAAGCATATTAGCTGTCTGTTCTAGGCACCTTTTTTTAAAAAAAATATTGACTACAACTATTAAAGTACACTAAAAGCATTTGTAAATTATATGAGATATAAGAGTTTATAAGCACTCTGTAGGACTAGATAAGATTTCAACATGATTTTGATAAATTGAAGAAATGGCTCAAAAACGAAATTCAATAAAGAAAAATGCAAAGTACTGTTGCTGGAAAGGAGAAAAAAACGCACAGATACAAAATGAAGAATAACTGGTTAGCAGTGATATACAAAAAGATGTGGGAGTTGTGATGGATCATAAATTGAATACGAGTCAGTAATGCCCCACAGTTACAGAAAAAAAGCAACTCAATCCAGTGTGTTTTAACAGAAATTGCTTATATAATAAAGCAGAGAGATCACAATGCAATTTCTAGTTGACTCATGTAAGGCCCCAGATTTAGGACTATTTTAGATAGTGGGGACACCACACTTTAATAAAGATGTAAAAAATGGAAAGACAGCCAGAGAAAAACAGGCAGGTTAAAACAAGACTCAGAAAATGTGTCTAGTAGAAAAGCTGGAAGAAACTGATTCTTTTTTAAAGAAAAGGTTCAAGGAGACATAAAGACAAGTTTTCCAGCTAATAAAATAGTGTAAAGCAAAGGATAAAGAGAAAGAACTCTTTTTGTTTGGCGTGAGCAAATATTGTAAAAAAATGTTATTTACATTTTCAGCAAAGATTAACAAATGCTATATGGGAGAAAATTCTACAGTGACTTGAATACTTGAATAGGACTCTTACATGCACCTTACAAAATTGCTTTAGAGATTTTTAAGATTTGAATATATTTTGAAAATATGCATTCCTTTCCTATTTGATTAAGACAGGCAACATACTTAAAGACATGATATCAAGGAACAGGTAAATTTTAGCAAACTGGAAGTTACTCACAGAATGGTTAGACTTGGAAGGGATCTTAAAGATCATTTAGTTCCAACCCCCCTGCCATGGGCAGGGGCACATTTCACTTGACCAGGTCACTCACAGCCCCATCCAGCCTGGCCTGGAACAATTCCAGGAATGGGGCAACGTATTGCCTATATTTTGCATATATTTGTGATATATCTGTAGATAAGATAAGATACTTATCTATATCGTATTAGCATAAGTTCTGTGGGAGAAAAAGCAAATTGCAAAAAAACCCAACCCTTAAAGATTACTAGTTCAATTCAAAGCAATCACTGCAGTAGTCTCAGCCTCTGATAATATCAGCACTACTTCTCCAGATATGTGAAATCTTCAGACTCTTACCTTACCTGACTTTCGATACAAGCAAGGTTTCACTGGCAGGATCTGTAAGGGCATCAGGTGGACTCTGTTGTTATTATATTTCATTATTTTGTGTTATGCTAATATAAAGAGGCCTTCATTGTTGAGCAATTATTTTACATGTTCACTAGGGATGGGACAAGAATAAATGAGCTAAACAGAGAAGATTAGGCTGATATTAGGAAAATATGTATAATTATACAGATAGTTAAATGCTAAAAGCAGTGAACCTGGAAAGCCATAAAATCTCCTTTCCACTTGAGCAAACAGAGAAAAAGTCAGGCCCTGGATGATGAAGATTATGAGGACTGCACACATTTGCTGTATGCCCACAACTTTATTTCCATGAATAATCTACAAATCATAGAATCACAGGACCAGAGAAAAACAGCGCTGGAAGGTAGCTGAAAAAATTGTTTATTTCACAACAGAATAAACTGCAGTTGTATGCTCTCTACCATTAGTTTATCTAAACTGTTCTTAAAAACCTCCAGCAACAGGGATCCTGCAACCTCCTTAGGCAAGCTATTGTGTTCATACTCTTAAACCAGCATATGTACAAATCCCTACAGAAACAGACTTCATGGCAATATCTAAAACCAAGTGAAGCAAAACAGAGACAGAGAATGAGGGAAATATTGCTATCAGCAACTTCTGATGTTATATTTGATGGAATTGGTACTTTGGAAATGTTACTGATAGCAGAAATTATTAGCATATTTTCCACAATCCTTGTTTTACTAAATCATGAATCCCAGACGAGGGAATAATTTAATCAGCATAAAACTGTAGAAAACTAATTTACAGTCTGATCAAACTCATTACTACAGACAGGACTCATAGTGAGTGAGCAGACTGTCCGGGCTGTGAATATAAGATCAGCCACTATCTGGTGTCCTTCAAACCAAGCCTTCTAAAATAAACACAGAAATGTAACTTTCTGCAAGAATGCACAATTTTTAAAAGCTTACTATATTTTTCCAATTCTGTTGCCACTTGAGAGCAATGAACTCCCATTAGTGGGAAATGAAACAAAAAATAACACTAAGAAAAGGATATACGAGCAGAAACCCATTTGTTTTTAAAATATGCTAAGTTAGCTAAATATAATTTATGTTACACAAGTGACAAAAATAAGTGTCACTAGCATATGGATATGGTCATTTATGTTGGTGTTTGCTTTTTTGTGCTGATGATAAAAACCATACATCTGCTTGAAACAGATGCACTGTAGTATTGCCTTTAACTAAATTCTATAGTGTATGTCTGTGGATGGAAAAGCCAATAAGCAAAACTGCCCCCTTTCAGATTTCATAGCATCAAGGGAATTTTGTTTCCAGAGTGTAAAGTTTTTGAATATGTAATGCAAAGCACAATGCTGTGACTGACATTGATTTTAAAAGTAACTTACTTGATACAAAGTATTAATACCATATGTGCTAATACAACAAGTGTTAAGAACAGATGTTTTCTTCAATAATTTTTTCAAAGTAAAATTTTATCCTACAAAGCTGAATGTTTACTGTACAGATACATAACTGCATTTTAATAATCACATTTTAATTGACTTTTAATTCAGTGAACAAAAAAAAAAAATACCACAGTATCTAACTATTTAAAAGAAAAATCAGTCTAATGTATCCAGTCATTTCTTTTTTTCTTTCTTCCTCAACCTACAGCCAGGCAGATGGGAATGGGGAGAAGAAACAAAGCCAGAAAATATTTAGACCATGTGGTTTCTCAGGTTATTGTGAAATGATCCCAAATTGCTTTCACACTAACATTCCAGCACAGTCATGCAAACATTAATTTTACATCAATATAATGCAATTTTCAAACCTATATTGTAACCACAGACAACATTCTTACTGAATTTTATTAGTCACCAATACCACTTTCAAGTTCTGTCACCAACTCATGTAGCAAAAGAGCACTAGATGCTATTAAAAAGAACTATTTTAACAGAGTATTTTTATTTCACAGAATCACAGAATTGTAGTGGTTGGAAGGGACCTCAGAGATCATCGAGTCCCACACAAAAAAAAAAACCCACACACACCAGCTCCCACCACCTAAACACACAACAACAATCTCCAAACCAAAAAACCATCACCCACCCACACAACACCCCACCACAAACCAGTAATCTTGGGCACTAGAGCATGCCCTGAAGAACCATGTCTACACGTTTCTTAAATACCTCCAGGGATGGTGACTCCACCACCTCCCTGGGCAGCCCATTCCAATGCTGGATAACCCTTTCAGTAAAGAAATGTTTCCTAATATCCAACCTGAACTTCCCCTGGCGCAACTTGAAGCCGTTACCCCTTGTCCTATCATCTGTAACTTGGAAGAAGAGACCGACCCCCGTCTCTCT
>NW_015094510.1:32523407-32629284 GCF_001431845.1 Calidris pugnax
GTGCAGGACCCGGCACTTGGCCTTGTTAAACCTCATCCCGTTGGTCTCGGCCCATCGATCCAGCCTGTCGAGATCTCTCTGCAGAGCCTCTCTACCCTCCAGCAGATCAACACTGCCACCCAGCTTGGTGTCGTCTGCGAACTTACTGAGGGTGCACTCGATCCCCTCGTCCAGATCATTGATAAAGATGTTAAAGAGAAGTGGCCCCAGTACTGAGCCCTGTGGGACACCACTCGTGACTGGACGCCAGCTGGATTTAGCTCCATTCACCACCACTCTCTGGGTCCGTCCCTCCAGCCAGTTTTTAACCCAGCAGAGGGTATTCCCATCCAAGCCATGGGCAGACAGTTTCTCCAGGAGGATACTGTGGGAGACTGTATCAAAGGCTTTGCTGAAGTCCAGATAAACAACATCCACAGCCTTTCCTTCATCCAGCAAGCTGGTCACTTTGTCATAGAAGGAGATCAGGTTTGTCAAGCAGGACCTGCCCCTTGTGAACCCGTGCTGGCTGGGCCAGATCGCATGGGTGTCCTTCATGTGTTGCATGATGGCACTCAAGATGATCTGCTCCATGATCTTACCAGGCACCGAGGTCAGGCTGCTTATGTTTAAAATGTATTTTTTTCTAATGTATTTTTTTCTAATCATCATTAATGCTGAATTGATTGCTACTATTTTAGCCATGTCAGGAAATCTCAATGGTAAAGCAACAAAAGTTGTTTCAATAATTTGAAATGCGGAAGTGAATTATTGGGTTTTTTTCTATCCTATTTGCTAATATCTTTGTTACACGTAGTTAATAGCTAAAGTATTGTTATCTATTACACCAACAAATACTCAAGAATGCTTTATATTTCCTAGAAGCTATAGACCAAGATTCCAATATAATAAGTCCTGAACACACACACACACACACACACACAGGGTATGCTGCTGCCCAGTGTGACAATTACTGCCATGATATTCACAACACGGGAAATACAACCACCTTTTCTTAGGCTAAAAAGAGAACACGCTGTGAAGCACAAATGCACCATCTGACACACATGGCTGCCCATAATTTGGTCTGGAAGTGTCTGTCCCATATACTCTTTCAGATCCAGCAACATGGGCTCAGATTTTCAGAGGTTTGGTCTGGCCTCTGGGTCTGCACTGATCTCACATGTTGAATCCCATGAAGTTCACTCACTGGCTTCTTTAATCCATGGGTGTCTGGAATAGGAGATGATCTAATGTCCATAAATTTCCTGGTACCTATATAAACTGATAGATCTGAATATAAAATAGCATATAACGAACACAGTGCGCACATACATATTTAAAAAAAAAAAAAAAAGAAACAAGTACTCTAGACTTTCTCTGTTTCGCAAAACTGAGTCTTCTGCAAAAGCTTTAACAGCTTTATGTTTTATTTTCAGTTATCAGTAACTCAGATTTGCTTTAATAGTTTTCTAGAACGCATTTCAAGTATCTAAGGTTTTATTCTTTGTATTTTATTTTGCTTCTTCTCCTCCAAACGGAACAATTGATAAGGATGTCCAAGACTTTAAGAACAGAGAGAATCACTTCAGTTGACCCAGTGTTTACACAGGCATTACATTTCACATTCATAAATCTTTATCATGTCTAAAGAAATTAAAACATCTTAGAAATCTTAACTAGTGAGGTAATTAGATGATATAAACCTCGATGATTTTAGTAGGCAATTTTAACCTAAACAGTGTAGACAAAGATAAAATTCTACACTCTGGGCATATTTAACAAGATACAGCAAACAGGCATCCAAGAAGCATGCTTTTCTGTATGACTGCCAAATACTCTTTCATCCTTTGCTACATCCTTAAACTGTAGATGAGAATGTTTTCTGTTCTTTTGGAAGAAAGGGGATATAAGAAATAGAAGACACAGTAAATTTTGCATCTGTTAAAAAAAAAAAGTAAAAAAAACAATCAGAAAACTCCCGAAGATTTGAAGGATGTGTTGGCTGCACTAAAATAAAGTTGAAAGAGCACAATATTATCATTATAGGCAATCTGTTCTCTCCCTAGCCCCTGGAGACAGAGGATGAAGAGGAAACTCAGAAGATCACATACTTCAAGGCCAGAAGGCAAAGCTGTGAGCATCCAAACCAACATACTGAAAAAGTGCTATGTGAAATTCATTATAGCTTTTCATCTTAAATAAATAAATATAAAAAATTCTTCTTTAGAGTCTCCACATATTCTAAATGTCATAGTTATTCTGGGGTAGATGAAAGTAACTAACTGAAAGGAAAGCAATATAGTTTCATTTGCTGTAGAATGCTTTTTATTTATGAGGAGAGGAACCAGCTATCACTTTTTTCACATATATAAATAATTATTTAAATGCAAAGCACTCTGAAAAAAAAAAAGATGTTAGCCAAGGACATTTTCTCAACAATGAGAAAAACTAACAGCCCTACTGAGGACTGATTTCATGTTGTCTTGGTTACCCTATCTCACTCAGGGAAACCTTGTCCACAACTCAGCGAAAGTTAAGCATGTGTACCAATATGGGAAATGATAGTGAAAAAACTTTTATTAATGCTTGGAAAAGAAGCAGAGAAAAAACTTCCTGCCTTTTTTTTTTTAAAAAAAAAAAAAAACAACATAATGTATGAAAATAGCCTTTTTTCTTGATTTCTTTTCATATCCTCTGTGAGTTAAGCTCAAAGACATTACTGTTTTTAAAAAAGAATCTCCTTATAGACACAGAAGCTCCTTAGAGGCTATCTCCCAGGTGGCAGGTGGCAGAAGAGCTACTATGTGTTAGATTGCCCTTTTGAAAAAAATGCCATCCAGCATTGTTATATTACAATTACAGGGAACCACATTTCCTTCAAAACCATATAATTCAGTTAAAGAAAGAAAAATATTAATATGCAGGGCTTAAGTATTTTGTTCACCTATGCTATAAACTGCTAATATTTGGAATAAATTAATTAATTCAACTTGTAGTCTTGTTTTTCCCTAATTTGAAAAGTTCTTAGTGCTAGATAACAGAAATCATAAAGATAGCTAAAACATGAATTTCTGCCATGCATTATTAATGTTACTTCTGCTTTTAGGAGAGTTTAAGTGTCATCGAGGGCCCCCATAATTTATTAACGAACAAGTTTAATCGTCAAAGACTTTATGTCACTGGTATGAGAAATTTGGACTGACACTATTTTTAGACTTTATAGTGAACTTGTGACATCAGAAGATTTAAATGGAGATTTATTTGAAATATATATGAATATGCTATCTATCTCCTGTGTGTAAAAAATAATTCTGAAAACAAGGACTATGTTGAGTCAGTTACAGCGTGTTTTAGTTGAAGTGATATTAAAAGGGATGCACGTACTTGGGGCAATCAAGGAACTGCAGACAAAATAAAAATTGTAATCATAAATGTTTTTGGAATGCAAATGTAAATAAATGGTGATTTATAAACATGATAGCAAGTACAATTTTGGTCATGTGACAGACTGCACTCATGTCTGAGGTGTGAATTTTTCCAGAAAAGATGACATCATGGCCAATAGGAAAGCCACTACTGTCTTTGACCTCAGTTTAAGCATGTATCTGATGACAGCATACCGATGTACTCATGTAGCCATTAAAAAGGTAAGATTTTTGGTGAGGAAGCCATTTCCAGCAGAAATCACACACAAAAATTTTGGCTAAAGGGTTTGTCAGGACAGACTCTCAGTAACCTCAGCATGTGTAGCTATAATATAAGTTTTGGGGCACTGGAAACATCTAAAGAAATTCCTGATACTGATTCTCTCTCCTACACTCTTTCTAGGGGGTGGAAAGGGGCTTATGAACCTTGGATTCATTCAGAGTTTGTGTATAGAAAACATCTCTAGTTGGCTGCTTGTGAGAAGGTGAGTGAGCATAACCCTAGTGAGTATACAGGAACACCTAAGCTTTCCCACCACGGATAATGCAGTGGGCAGCCACATCCTCCATTTCTAATTTGACTGGCTTTGAGTATCTTGTTTTCCACTTCCTATATAAATAATATGACTTTACAATTCAGTCCTTTGGAGGAGTTTTTTAATGTATTTTTATGTTTTTAATAAGTTTAACAAACTTGAATACTTAAGCCAGTTAATTTTACTTAATACCAGGAGTTATGAGTATGACCCCAAGTTTTGTTGTCTGGTAGCTTAATTTCTGTCTCTGGAAGGTTATTTTTTTTTCTCAGGTTTGCACTTGCTGGCTACATTCTATACTGAATTTATTAAAATTTATTTACAGGCCAGCTCTTTCAGAAATGTTAGCCTATGACTGATGTAGACTGTTGAACATTTTTTAATTCCATATTTGTTACTCGAGGATATTGGTTGACAAGTTATTTCATGAGCTCATTCCAGCATGGCACAACATTTCAATGAAAAAAATATCATATCCAAGCCCTTTTTAATTATGAGTATGAATTTGTGAACCTCAAAAGTCTGAAGCTGATTAAGAGACAACCTACAAGGCTGGCAGACTGCCCTGAATCATATAGACAACTTTTCCACTTGCTGCATGCCAATCCCTGGCACGGCTGCTTCCACATTCAGAACTTAATTGCCCCTTCTGCCTCCCATTTCTATATTTGCATTTGCAATTACTTTTAATATAACAAACGTGATAGTGATGAACAACAGAACTGCTTGAATAAGTACCCACCTATGAATATCCACACCTGGACTGAAAATAAGTAAATGAAGGCTACTGTCTTGAATGCCCCATCTATCAAAAATAAACAATGGCATACAGAAAAACTTCTCTCCTATCTTTTATAGAATATATTTCTCTTATTAATCTGAATGTATCTCATGTTATGGTGCGTAGAAATCAGTGGCAGCAAGGATTTTGTTAGGTAAAATGAAAAATATGGAATTTTAGTGTTTCCTTGTTATCTTCAATGAATTATGTTAAATAGAAACATTTAAATCAACGGATCTATTAAACTTATGTCTCTGCTAATTGGCCTTATAGGCTGTGTGGTGGGACAGGTCATGCAACCATCTGCATTTAACTCAGTTTTAAAGTTTGCTTTGACATTTACTTTTATACTTCAGGTGCTGTGATTAAATAGAAATGACGAATGAGTGCTGTAAATGACTACTCAATTGTCTGGGGTACAATGTTACTACTTCTCCAGCGTGACCTCTAACTAATTTCCTCTATCACTTTTTCTCCTGATTTATTCAGAGTAGCCACTTCTGACTCCCAGATATTTCTAAATCCCCACATTTTTCTCCCTGTTCAGCTATTGCTCCCTCCCCACCAGGTTTCCATTCACATTTTTAATCAGCAGATGTAATTGTGAAAGGTGTTAAGAGCTCCTACAAGCATTCAGTACTGAGGTATTGCCTGTTTCAATCACTGTGGGACAAATTTGTATCAGCTTATCCTTGAAACGCCCAGGTTACATGTCTACACCATGGCTACTCAGCTGGGCTTCCCTTATAGTTGAAAGAGTGAAATAATAACTTCTGGACATAATTTGTCTTATTCTAGACTGAGATTTATTGTGATCCACAAATGCTTATTTCCTATGACTTTCAGGAGAACAAATTATTTAATAAATGTTTTAATAAATGTTTAATAAATGTTAAACCTTTAGTGAATAGATTTGATGTGTGTGTGTGTGTATGTCTGGTCAAAGAATAAAATAATCTTACTCTTTCCAGATTCAGACACACAAAATGCTAGTAATTGCATGGGTTAGATGGATTTCAGAGAATTTAATTCCCCTTAAAAATTAAGAAGGAAGACAAGACAATAATATCAAAGTGATTAAGAGTCTGTTGCATGTTGCCAAACAAAGGAAATTATCAAGAGCCTCACAGATAGGTAATTACAGAGATACTGTACAGTCTTCACTGTACAGTGAAATTCAGTGAAATTCCTGGCTTTTTTATTTCCTTTTTGGTACAACTAAAATTTATTTGATTTTAGTTCCACTTATATATTCAAACTATATGTACAAGTTGTGTCCACACCGTTCATATAGTTGCACTGAAAAGGGCACTATTTAGGGATGCCCTGAGTCTAAAGCTGGCCATATGGTGGACAAGCTGATCATATTTGATCTTCTAGCCAGTCTGAATTCAGCCTGAACTCTTGCTACTAAACTCACCTAATCTTATGCCTCACAGTATCTTAACACTCCAATGAGTAACTTCATATGCCTTTGAGGTAGGACTTTGCATTTCCCTCCTCTACGACATCAAAACCACAAAAACCAAAATGTATTTGATCTTTGGGAACATTCTGTATTCCACCTGAAACTGAGTTTTTCCTTCCGCTAATCGTAACCAGGCCATCCCATAAACAGTTCTCGTATGTTCCCATGTCCAGCACAGGTGAGGGCTGCAAATGTGCTGAGGGCTGTTCCACATGGCACTGAAAATGTAGGCAGGAACTTGGGACTTTTTATGAAGAAAAAAGCCAAGGAGTGTAAACTACAAACACTTAGTCATTTTGTAAAAAAAGTGAGGAAGCCTTCCTGCATGGAACTGGGAGAGGCTCAGGAGAGCTTAGAGAAAAGGCTGTAGAGGTGAGCTCAATGAGCAAACTGGATTCAATGACTATATAATCACCACACCGAAGGGATTCTTTATTCTGCCACTTTCTACATTTCCTCTTTCAAAAAATGAGCAATTCTTTCTTCATTTGCAATGGAATTTATCCTCTCATTTATGTTGAAAAAGCTGGAGCTCTTGATAGAGTATTTAAAATCCTTGAATAACTCATTATGACATTGCTTTTTATTTTTTATTTCCTAAATAATCTTCACAATTGACTGTAATTTGAAGCCAAGAATTGATTTTGAGTCATTATCTTCCATTGTACAGTCAGTAAACACTTTAGATTCTGCTTAAGGTGTGCATACACTCTTAACAATGAATTCTGGAAGAAAAACATGGAAAAGACCATTTTAAATGATGCTCTGAATGACAGCATTATTCGTATGTACAGTAAATTTCTAAGGACCAGTCTTAAAAACTGAGTTGTGAAAAGAAACAGTATTCAGTATTAAACAATATTTCATTTCCTATAGTATTGCCATTTTTTTTTCCTTCTACTCTATGTTCTGCTGAGTCTTGAAGATCATTATTGCTATTACAATTTTAAAATAATTCCAGAAAAAGGGGACATTATCAATGAATTTAACATATTGACATATTGCTTGGACATTTTAATTTGTCAGTGTGACTTACTTACTATTTTTGACAGCTGAACTTATTTTATTAAATCAATATCTCATTTTGCATTTCCTGACTACTTGGGACTCAGACCTCTGATAAAGACAACTATAATATATTTCTGTATTCTGGACAAAAGTCTTCTACTCAGCCACCAACTTTGTTTTGAGACAAGACTGACTTCTACTCCAGATCTCTTAGCATTCAGAAGCAGCTGATCTTTAATCAGAAACTTGTCATTAACAAGGAAAAATATCTTTGAGGAATACGTCCAATTCCAAATTTAATTTAAAAACACTTTGCTTATACAGTAGATTATATGGGGCAAAGATAGTTGCTTTTGTCAAGATTATTTTGTCCTATAAGCAAAAACATTGTTAAATCTACCTAGAATTATTTCATTTTTCAGTACATACGTTCTCGGAAGACCTGCATACCACAGACTTTAAATAGCAAGGAAAAATCTGCAAGATTCTAGCTTTCAGCTGCTAATAAAGCCTTCATCCAGGCCTTGTGTTTCCTGACTAGCAAAGTCTGGAGCCTACAAAGGTCCTGTAATCCAAGCACCAGGTATCCAGTGTGTGTGTAGGACAGACGGTTAGTAGAGTGGCTACAACAGTTGATTAAATAGGCAACAATATTAAAATCATTCCAAATATAGCATTTAGGGAAATATCTACACACTGATATTCTGCTTAGATTATTGCATTTATCTACATAATCGTTGGCCAAAGCTGTTGATATGACCCAGTTTTGCACTTACATCCTTCCAGCTGGATACTGTTAGCAATACATACTTAATCCGATTCTTAATCCATGGTAAATGGTCAGAATTAAATTCTCTGATAAATTTAAAGGTCTTATTTGAGTTTCATGAAGCATGTTTGTCTACTCACATAAAAAGGTTAATGTGAATAAGATATCTGTATACTCTGATGGAAATGGTGCAGAACCTTGGTTGGATTTCTGTTCGAATAAATCCAGTTCTCAGCACTGTAAACAGGCTTTTAGTGCAAAGTGCTTGTATAGTTCTGCCAACCTATCCTAAGCAGAGTTTAGGTATTTTGATACCTCTGTCTGTAGAGGATCTGAGTAACTTCGATATAAAATTGGTAGAAGATTAAATTTTTTGTTCTATTTTTAAAGTGTTGTGGCTCATTTTCACTCAGGCCAGCCTATATCATTATTGATTCTAATTTTGGTGCCACTTTCAGTGGTCAAGCATTTGTACTCTGGTGGGAGTAAAACACCAAAAGGGAGGTGTTGGATTGGCATTTTTCCCTGTTAGATGTCAAACTAAAAAGGAGATTAGAAAATCTCTGATCAGAGCAATATTTTGGATCTGTCTTACTTTCCACTTCCTCCTTACCTCAGCAAAAGAGTTAAGTGGTGAAAATTGTGGAGAAGTAATGCTAAGTATTTCTTTATATATCATGCCTATACTTAGTGTTTCCTATGAAGCAGAAGTGATCAGATGTCATCTTTCCTCTGACTACTAATGTGTGTCTAGTTGTTACCTGATGCAAAGTGTGCACAACTTTGACAGCTGTTAGGCCATGAAAACTTTGCAGAAATTTCCTATTCGTTTTATCCTTATCTACCACCTCCTTAAGTTTAAGTCACCGATATTTGGCTGATGCTTTATTTTCACAGGCAATGAGAATCTGGATGTCAGTGTTTTCCGTTTCCTGATGCAACAATACATACAGCTGTGCACCATCAGCATACGGCAGGCATTTAAGCCTGTAGCATTTTATAATATTGCTGACTGGTTTAGCACATATGTTGAACAGGGAAGGGGAAAAGATTTGAACCTGCAGGGCAAAAAAGGCTTCTCACTATTGACAGTAATGTCACAACTGAGATTTATCTAAGAGAAATGAGTATAATCATGAGAAATTCATTCTTTCAATTCCTACTGAATATTTGAGATAATATTGTAGTATCCCATGGAAGACGTTAAAAACAATGGATGTATATATCAGGAACAATGTGGACGCCTTTGCTCTGTCTTTAGCTAGGAAGAGATAATGTCTCAGGAAGAATGGCTCTACTCTGTAGCAAAAGTTAAATATAAAGCCTGATTTTGAATGCGAGAAAGTGGCACAAGGCAAACGCTGCAGGAGACAGGTAGCAACTATTGTCAAGACACTTAGTTAAGCACAACCAGAGATGAAAGTGGAATACCTAAGCATCAGCTCCAGTAACTGCAGAATGCCTTTGCTGGCACTCAGAGCATACTAAAATATCTTTTAAGTGCAGTGTCTGCTAATCTATTTTCAGTTTCCTGACAAACTGCAGGCATTCTGAAAAAAAATAATAATCCAAACCAAAACAAATCTCTGCCCCTTAACAAAAAGAACAAATATTCCCAAGTTATGCATTTGTCAGTCAGCAGCTTGAATTAAGTTGTGATCATGTCACAGCCACTTTACTGTCTCTGGAGGACCTTAAAGTATATTTTATTTTATGCAAAACATGAATTCCCCAACGTTAACAGCAGAAAAAAGTGCTAAACTCCTTCTTTTGATATGTGTCAGCTACACTGTTTCATACCTGTCACCAACTGTTTGTTTTAATCCCATGGTGTAACTTGATGGAATAATAGTGAGGTAATAGAGGACTATGGAAGTTCAGTATTAAGCAACTTCACAACTTTTCTGGTAATATTTCAGCATAACAATGTAATAAATGTATTCTACGTGTAACAGACTTTTTGAACAGTTCACCCCATTTTCTTCCTTGTCCAGGACACCAGAGAGGAGACTGGAATTATCTTTGTTACCTTCCTCAGGCGTTATGCTCCCTTGCCTTGCAGAGGTGAGCCTTGCTGGAGGCTCCAGTAGCTCAGAAGAGCAAAGCCTCTTGCTGAGCATCTCAATGTAGAAAGGCAAGAGTGACCCTGTGTCTCTCTACAGCCCTTTCTCTACGTCCCTTTACAAACCAGAATATTCATGTCAGGCTAACAAAAAGGCCATTTACTTGAATTAGATACTTTCTACACATTTCATTACACAGTTTCATCACCAGAAATGAAAAGATAACAGCTTTGCAATATTAAGGACAAATAACAGCCACAGTGCTGCCGGTAACCATGATTGGTGCAAGCATTTGGCCAGAACCTGAACAATGTTGCTACTGAAAGACATAAGAATCAAACTGAAAGGTGTGAAAAGAATAACTAGGAAGTATTTTTAGAAACTGTAGTTGGACATTGTGATTTGTGTATTTGTCTGACAATTGAATCTCATAGCGAGGTCTAGAAAAATTACAGCAATACAAAATATGATCTTAAAATTGCAGGTGTACAAAGTATCATGCTAAAGGTGTTTAACATCTGTATGTATGCAGCTGTGTTCATAAGACTAAAGTTCTGCCTGAGATAGGTAGCAGGACAGAAATAAATGAGCAATTCACAGTACTGAATTATAATGCAGTTGTGAAAAGAGAAGTGCTAACATTGCTATGTTCAGTTTCCTTGAAATAGCTCTGAAAGTCAATTCATTTGAAGAACACAACTTGTCGTGGCTAGCTAGTTAGGCCTGCAGAATGCAAGGTTCTGGAAAAAGCATTCCTCATGCCCAGTTTCTATTTAACGTGTTACGTGGAGATGTGCTCAGTTTTTGATGTGACATCCTGAGGTTTACAAAGAGCAGAAAGCAGCACAGTTACGGAGGGACAAACATCACAAATTGCTGCCATATCTACAAGGGAATCAGATCCCAGTGCTCCTGATCTCCTGCTCTTTTTGCTTTTAATGGCAATCAGCTAACTGTGGCATTAACCTTTGTAATAATAATTATTACTAATTTTAATTTGGATACTTGGGGAAGATATAAAATAAACAATAATGAATTTGTTAAATGACACTGATTACCATTTTTTCTGCCAAACACAACCAAGATGTAAATATATAATAAATAGAAAGTGGTGCTGGCATTGCCTCCTTGTTTAGCTACTATTTTCTGGCATATCAGTATGTCATACTGTCTTGGGTTTGCATGGCGAGATTTTGCTAGCCGGGGGTGGGGGAACTGCAGGTGTGGCTTCTGTGGCTGCTGGAAGCTTCCTGCATGTTCAATAGAGCCAATACCAGCTTGCTCCAAGGTGGACCCGCCACCAACCACCAAGCCCCTCAGTGATGGTGGTAGCACCTCTGAGATAACATAGTTAGGAAGGGAGAAAAAAACCTGCTGCACAACAGCAACTGGGAGAGAGGAGTGGGAATATGTGAGAGAAACCTGCAGACACCAAGTTCAGTGAAGAAGGATGGGTGGGAGGTGTTCCAGGCACCAGAGCAGAGATTTCCCTGCAGCCCATGGAGGACCCCACGCTGGAGCAGATGGATGCCAAAACAAGGCTGTGTACCCCATGGAGAGCCCATGCTAGAGCAGACTCCTGGCAAGACCTGGATCTTGTGGAGAGAGATGAGCACCAAACCTGGAGCAGGTTTGCGGGTAGAGCAGTTAATGAAGAACCATGAGAAGGACTCATATCAGAGAAGTTCATGGAGGACTGCCTCCCATGAGAGCAACTCCACGCTGGAGCAGGGGAAGAGTGTGAGGAGTCCTCCCCCTGAAGAGAAAGGAGCAGCAGAGACAGCATGTGATCAACTGACCACAACCCACATTCCCCATCCCCCTGCACAGCTCAGGGAAGAAGACAGAGAAATTGGGATTAAAGTTGAGCCTGGGAGGAAGGGAGGGGTGGAGAGAAGGTGTTTCAAGTTTTGATTTTATTTCTCATAATCTTACTCTCATTTGGTCATAAATTAAACTTATTAAACAAGTCTGTTTTACTCATGATGGTAATAAGTGAGTGATCTCTCCTTGTCCTTATCTCAGTCCACAAGCCTTTTGTTTTGTTTTCTCTCCCCTCTCCAGCTGAGGATGGGAGTCACAGAGCAGCTTGATGGGCACCTGGAGTCATCCAGGGCCAACCCACCACACATTCACTTTGTTGAATTCATTCAAGTCTAGAGCTTCCAAACCACGATGAGGAACAGGACACAAAATTCACGTTACTTTCAGAGCAGGTACTGGGGAGAATTTTTAAAACGCTTTTGAAGACTGCAACTCATGCCTCCAGCTCTGACAGGCCATATTATTTACATCTTTGAAATAAAATTAGACTTAGGTCACAATGCACACCATTTATGCCAAATATTTGTATGATTTTGGAAAATAATAATTGGACCTATGAGCTCAAAATAAAATGCTTGTGTTTCAAACAAGGAGTTAGATGACATGAAATGGGAGCAGGGACCTGTTTCATGTCAATGGTCAGAGAAGTTGCTGCAGTTTGCATTTTGGCATTTTTGCTTTTGCTCATGTGCATACTGCTTTGTGGCTATAGAAATAGCAAAGAAAACTAGTCTGTTACTTTGAAACCCAGATGTTTTCATCTTTTCTTTTTTTCCCCCACCCCCGATGTTACTTCTTTGCTCATTTCTCTGGTCTGCTCGTTTCTCTGGTCTGAAGCTTTGAAGATGGGTAGTAGAGGCGTTTTTTATTATTATTATTTTAGTGCAATATTATTTTAGGGAAGACAAAAAAACATGCCTTCTTCAATTATGCTTTAAATTTCCAGAATGGTTAAGTCAGATTTCTTCTGGGAAAAATGTGCTTTCTCATCTGAGTCCATGAGCAAGCACAGTCCCCTGCTCACAGCTAATGGGGGGAAGAACAGATGGGGTGTAGGAGATAGGGGGAGCCAAAGCTGTGCCACAGTGCAGAGTGACAAGCAGCAATTTGGTCTGCTCCATGAACTGCTAATTAGCAAACAATTAAAACAACAATATACACAGTGGTGTCAGTAATCTCACAGTTATGGGAATTATTCCATGATCTAGTAAGATTAAATGAGAATTTTGCTGTTAACTATTTTATCCTCTTTGAAGAAAATGTTCTTACGTTATTGCCTTGTTCAGTAAATCTTTCAAGATGTTGCTTTTATTGTTTTTTGCTTAGATAGAAGTGTAAGTGTACACAGCACTTTACAAAACATGCTGAATGACTAATGCCTGTCTCAAAGAACTTGCAATGGAAATAAAAAAGATATGAAGAACAACTCTTCAGAAAACAGATGAGGTAATGTCAGGAAAAAAATGAAAATAGAGAGAGAAACATAGGATGGTTAGGCAAAGAAGAGGACTCTAAGTATTTGCAAATTATTTCTTCTGGAGTATCATCAGCACTGCTGTATACAGACATTGCTGGGGCAGAAGCAGTCGTATCTAACCTGGGAGCTCTGCTGCACTCAAGGGTGCTGTGAAGGGAAGCACATATGGCTAATGGGTCGGATGGGCGCCTGCGTGTATCTCACACCTTTCTCCTGTGCCCACTCTCACTAACAAAAAACGCCAGAGGAGAACACTTCTGAAAGGCAATATGGCCTCCAGAGAGCACAGCTGTGCTGTGCCGTTGCCACAGGTGTCGATTCCTTAACCATTAATTGCAGCTCTAAATTCACTGGGGCAAGGCTTTCCAACAGCCCTGTCCGGACACTGTCCCCAGACACAAGTCCCTATGGTTCCTGCCAGAAATGCCCCCTGTGAAGCTGGAATCTCCAAGATCAGAGCACCTGGATTTCCTGCTGTGGGAATCAGAATTTAGAGCTATTTTGAACCTCTGTGTCTGGTGGTTTTGAAGTTTACCTCTACAAGTCAAGAGATGCAATATGCTCTAGAGCCAGCTGCTCTGGAATTGCTACCACAGCAACCCTGGGACATTCCCACTGGCAGACACTTATTTGTACTTCACCTACTGATAAGAAAGACTAGGCTGAGGCTTCCAATATTTTGTTCTCTCACTTGGTGGGAGGACTTCCTTTGGTTCTGCAGGCCCAGAGCTTCCAGGTGTCCCAGCCTCAGACTTTTTCAAGCATTCCTATTTCTCATTGAATGCTTGGCTGGTTTTTTCTTTCCAATCTTACAAAATACTTATCAGGATATCAGAAACATCATAGTACCATTAGTTCTGCACAAAAACTGGAAGATATAAGAAAAATAAGATGTTGTCCAATTCCTGATGAGTCAATATAAATACTCTTAAACATCCATTAGATTCTGATTAGGGACCAGTTAATCCCTTTATCAAGTAAACAGAAGTGTAGATGTTGCTTTCAGTGAAAATAGCAGTATCTTTTTATATTATATTTCATACAGCAATAGTTGTAAAAATTTACGTTTTAAAAAAGCTATCTGTGTTTTTAACATCAAAGACTCTAGAAGAAAAGGAAATGACCTGCTGTTTATTTTTGTGTGTGTAATATTTTATGTCAGATGTAGTTATTGCTATGTATACATACTACATCTGTCCACTTTAAACTGTCTGGGGAGGGGGAGAGAGAGGAATTATATCCCCAGCTCCATTTAGTCCTTCTGTATTTAAATATACAAATGTTGAAATAGGTACTAATCCAACCCAAACCCATTTATTCAATATGAAACACATCTACTTGTGTAAATTAGGCAGCAACTTTGTGTTTTAATTGAATACACAGAGAAGTCTTCTGGGGCAGCATTACTGCTCTGCAGTACCTGTTTAGTAAATCAAGACAGCTCGCTCTGAGCATCCTGCAAGTGGGTCTCTGTGCTAACCATAACAGCAAGACAGCTCGCTCTGCAAGTGGGTCTCTGTGCTAACCATAACAGGAAATTATAGGATTTGATTAGAATTAAATGTTAATTACTCAATAATATTGAAGAAAAATAATCTGTAGTACTTAAGCTTGTTAGTTATGTAAAAGTCATAAAGGAGGTCTACTTATTAAGAGATTTAATTAAGCAAACAGGTCTTCATGCCAAAGTCAGGTTTCCAGTCTTATGGAACAACAGTCCAATGATTCTTCTGGGTACACTTAGCTTGTCTGTTGTTCAGTTTTAAGTCTCTATTCAACAAAGAAGTCATGGATGTGCCTGAGCACCAAAGAGATTTAATCTAACTGATTAAGACTTAAATTTAGGTGCATACTAAAGATCCTTCCAAAGCAAGAACTAAATGTTGAAACCAGTGTGATGTTTAACAGCTGTGGGTACAATTCAGCCTTAATTTTAAGCAGTTGCTTGAATTGAATATACTTTGAATTGGATGAAGGACTTGATATCTAATTAAGAAGCTTCATATTTGGCTTCACCACTGTAGTATCTGAGCACCTCATAATCTCTAATATATCTCTGAAAGAATAGTGTTAATTGCATTGTAGAACTAACACAGTGAGACTGAAGTCAGAGTGAACTCATGTCTTGCCCATTTGGAAGAAGTCTTATTCCAGCCTTACATGCCAAACATCCTTGTAGGAGATTTTATAAGAATTAGGAGCCAAGAGAGGTATTCACACACAAGTCAGCATGAACAGTTAAGGAGAGAATGACATTCACTGATCATACACTGAAATCCAATTTCTGAGAAGACAATGCCACCATTGCCTTGACATTTTACATAAATGGACCAAATTCAGCATCCTTGAAGCACTGTCAGAATACCTGACAAGGGCTGAAGGACTATCATGGGAGTCTGGATTTAAATCAGAGAGTTTTGCGTTCAGAAGAGGGTAGGGGTTTGAATTTCAATGAACTCCAGTGCGAATATAATCATGTGGCTAAAAGATTGAGGAAAATATACCTATTCCCCTTTCCTTTAGAAACTCACAATTACAAAGTGAGGTCTAATCAGGAGTAGGGAAAGACTAATATTTAACATACAGGAGCTTTATGGAGACACATTTTTTGTGGCTGTGGCCACAACAGAGGAACCTGGGGACCTAACTGATAGAGGTAACATGCAGACAGAAGTGACAGTCTCGGATGACTCGGGGATTAGACAACAGCAGAGCCTCTTGAATATGAAAAGTTGGCCCTAAATTGTGTTTTATTACTCTAGCCTTGAACAACCTTGCGCAGATCTCCCATTTCTCAGATTCCTAGACATGATACAGAGCCAAGCTTAATCTAATCTACTACCACATGTCAAGTACAGACTTTAAAGAAAGTTTCCAGAAATCCCAGTATGAATAGAATCTGACTATTTAGCAAAACCTTGCACCATTCAACAATTGTTTCAAAATTTTTTATTAGCATGATGTAAAGCAGCTACTGGGTTTAAAAAAGTAAACCAAGCTTGGATGCCTAACTGGGGAGGGATAGATTTAGATCATGCTCAGTATGAAGTATTTGCTTGATAAACTGCCCACACAAGGAAAAAAATGAATACTTAGATGACAGTGAAGATTATTTAAAAGTATTGACCCTCATCAGCCAGCTCAAAGAGAAAAATTTGCTATTTTGAAAACTGAGCTATCCAAACTCTAAGCTATTTCATACTGTACACAGTGTCATGGGCCATCCATTTCTCATTAACACTTTTAACAGCATTGTTCAGAGAAAATGTTTCATACAGGCACAGTGAATTGAAGGAGCCAATTAAAGAAATAGATCATAGTCAATCATATTTATGCATATACTTCAATGCTTTGCTGAGTCAAGGGTTAAAGCAACACACTGCAGGATAAATAATGGATACAAATAGTTATAATACTACATGAAAATAAAAAAAACAAATTGAATGAAAATACTTTAATTCAACTAAGATGTCAAGTATTCTAAATCTAAAATACAGCTCGGCATTCCTAGAGAACTCCTTGAATATCCTGAGGCCAAGTTATGTACAGCTTCATGGAGTTTTATTATAAAAAAAAAAAAAAAAAAAAAGAATCACTGTGTGAGCAAAAGACCTTAGTTTCTGCAGTATAGATATTCTAAAGTCCAAAGTTGACTTTTCTATGCAAATCACACCTGCTGACTTTTACTAATAACGTTGTAGTCCTGCTTAGCTGTTACAAAAAGCCAACACTGTGGACCTACAGGAATTGTTAAGATAACATTATCTAAAATATTCCAGATTGATCCTGACACATGAAAATTTGGATTTGATCATCAAGGACTCAACTTCAAATAAACAAAACGGCACAAAAGTTCATTTATGAGAAAAAAAACCAAAGAAACAATAAACACTTAAAAAAACACCCCCAAACAAACAAACAAGTAATCCCATTCCATTTCCTCAATCTTTAGGAAAAATAAGACAGTAAGGAAAGTCTACTGTGAAAAGGCTTCTCTAAAGATCAGATCAGTAACACCTTGTTTAGCTTCTGTCTAATATTTTTTCTTTATTATAAATTTTCTACAATCCAATTCCCATGCAAGGGCATATACCTTTCTAGCAATAAATAGGTAGTGCCTATTTGTGTGAAATTGAAGTACGAAGTATGTTAAATATTACCAGTAGTGAGAATGAGTTTAGGTAATCTACAGGCATTAAACCATTGAAGAGGGCTTCAGCTACCAAAATGAGTTGATAGCTAAATGCAGAGTAATCCAGAGTACAATAAAAACTTAATATAGGAATTTTAATGCTGACTTGGTTGTCAGGAATAAAAAGGAAATAGCAATATTGATTTTTGCTGAGAGATCTATCAAAATGGAGAGTATTACAATTCTAGTTTATATTTCTATAAAAAAAAATTGCTACTTGGGGAGACTAACTATGACAAGCCTATTAAATAATTAAACTACTAGACAAGTAAATATTCCTTAGAGAGTCTCACCATATAAAATAATATCAGAAGTTGGATTTGCACATTTCTTTCATTAGTAATGCTCCTCTGTTTCGAAAATGGAGGGATATTCTATCTGGCTTGTCTATAATATTGGAAAAAGCGGACAGTACTAATGTCCATGATTTTAACTCTGAAGTTAAGCCAAACCACATCACATGCTCAGTGTAGACAATGGTACCTGCATACTACAAGATTCTGCATTTGAGCTTAACCAGAAAAATTAAATGAATGCTGCCGTAATTTACATCCAACAAACCTTTTCAGTCCTGCTTCCATTATTCTCAAGATGACAATCCTTATACCTGTTTATTTTCCTTGAATAGTCATAATGAACATTCTGTTGTTTCCTTTATAATTATAAAACAGTAGATAATAACCACGTCTGAGATGTTTTACTTATTTTTAAGTACCACGTTTTATAGTTCTAAGATACCATAAATGTGTTTGCTTCAGCTTTTAAGTAAATGAATGTGACATTTCATACTTCTTTGTTTTTGATGCTGAGGTTATTGATGCTGAGGATTTATATCCGTGTTGCTACGAGCACCTTTACATCTTCCAATCATGCAGCCATCTTCTCTGGTTTCTCCCCAGGGCAGCCTTTCACTCACCAGCAAACTGACTTCTTCTACAAGACTAGTCTGTCTTACTGTAGTCCTGACATTCTATATTGTTAGTGTTCATTTTTCCAGAAAGTTCCTTTTAATTTTCAAAACATATACTACATTGTTGAGCTACTTGGAAATATGGTCCAGTATCAAGGAAAGAGGCTGCCTAAATGCCTTTATATCCACTGTTGCTGTTTTAGCACTTCTGTTTTATTACCCACAGTCAGAATAACTGAAATGCAATGTTGATATCTGCCTTTTTTTTATTGGTGTGTTATAGAGATTTTTATGTTTTCTTCTATAAATTTCATAGATATTTTCCTCTTACTTTCACTTGTGAAAGACACCAGAAAATACTTTGAATATTTGAATGAATATTTGCTATGAATGTTTATGTCTTAGGAAATGATATTATTATCATGTGAATTCTTTCTTTTTCAACTATAGTTATTCCTTATTTGTTCATTAAGAATATTTACACACATACACACACAAATCAGTATAAAAAATTTAAATGCTACAAGTATCATGAATACTGACATTGGGACAGAAAAATGTATGACATCTGGAAGTCAGTACCACCAGAACTATTGAGTATGATAATTCAATAATCCCCTTGCTGAAAGACTAAATATGGCAAAATATAATATGATGCTTATAAAATTTATGTATAAATACATGTTTGTGTGCATAAACTATGATGTTTAATAATCTCTCCTGATATTCACTTTCACTTACTGAACTAAAAATGAAAATCTGTATGCAAGGCTAGTTGAACATAGCTTTCTTAAGTGAATCTTTTCAATCTACTACACTGTTTAGATATTTTTCTCTTGAGATCTCAGAAGTGCTTCTCCAAGGTAGGGATTGATATTTACATCTTAAAGGAAGAAGGGGTGAGTATCAGTAAGGTTAAAAGCCTGCCTGAGGTAGTAGAGTTGGTCGATAGCAAACCTGGGATTGGAATCTGTAGCTCACAGTTGCCATCCCCGTACATGATTTTCTACCGGAAAACAGTTTCCTACTGAAAAAAACTCAAAAACCTCAACCCCTACCCCCTCCTCCCCCACCAAAAAAACCACCAATACAACCACCACCACCCCAAACTCCTACAAATCTCAAGACAGTTGTTCTGCTCCTAGAATTGATTCATCTTAAGTCTACAACAATGAACAAAAGAAGGAGTTTGTAAAACATGCTTGAATCTTAGCCCAGAACTTGAAATACAGTGATAAATAAATAATAACAAATATTTATGTGAACTTCAATTAAGAGTAAGAAACTGCTGTGAAGCTAGACTTACAAAAAAGGAGGGAAGGAGATGAAATATAATTAGGAGACCTTCCTCTGTTTGCTCCAAGGCAGAGAAAAGGCAGAGAAATTGCTGAAGAAAATAAGTGCATCAGGAAAGGAGTATGAATAAAATTCTGAGGATGAAGAAAGAAAGTACATAATGAAGCAGTACAAAGAGCAGAAACCCCCCCAAAAGTTCTGATGGATTCCTGTTTCCTCATAGGATCTTAATCAAATATTTTGAAGCCTTCATACCATTCACATTGGGGAGTTTTTACAGGAATTCTGTACTGAAGGAGTAGCACATCCACACCTGTGACTTGCGTGGGTACCACAGCCTTCTCCAGGAGAAATTATTGGACCTGGAAAATTCTGTGTGCTCGTACTGACCTCTAGTGACTATTAATAGTGTCCTCCAGTGACTGTACCCCAAAGGGTATGTGTCCTTATTACACACTTCACCTTCAAGGTCTGACCTTGGTTACTTGGTCATGCTGTTGTCATGCTTGTGATATTGTCCTGTATTACAGATGTCAAAAAGCTTGGAAATAGGTACTAAATGTATTTTCATTAGAATATTTTATGCTTCCACTTGTTATCTTCTAGATTCACTTCTCCCACACCTGAAGCGACAGGGTAAAATCTGAGACCTTTGCTTGCAAGTGCTGTGGAGAGGAAAGACTCATAGTGCCTCTGAACAGTGCCACATGCTCTGCAGGCTACAGCATCAGTATCAAACCTAAACTACACAGTTGTAGAGTTTAACATATCAAGTAAAGAATTTCTTGCAACAAAAGAGGTAGTGTTTCTGCATACAGAGTTCTAGTGTCTATACTGATGCTCCGTCATGTTTTAACCTCAACTGACATCTAGAACAGGCAGCTGCTCACTCACTCCCCACCCTTCCCCCCCCACCAAGAAGGATGGGGAGAAGAGGGAAAAAAAGAATGAGTGGAAAGGGAGAAAAAAAACCAAAACGCATGAGATGAAATAAAGACAGTTTAATAGAAACGATAACAGAAAAGGGAAAATAACAATAATAATAGCAATAAAAATAGTGACATGGGTGTCTCTCACTACCTGGTGAATTGGCATCCTCTTGAGCAGTGATCACAGAATCCCACCCCATGGCCAACCCCTAATTATGTACTGAGCATAACATCTATGGTATGGAATATTTCACTGGCTGTTCCATTTTTCAGTCTATGCTTCTATGGGAAGCTGAAAAAAGTCCTTGAATATCCTAAACATCCCTTAGCAAAATTAAAACTGATAGGTATTATTGACATTCCTTTCACAACAGTCACTAGAAAGAAAATCAACTCTTTCCCAGCTGAAACCAGGACATGGTCATTCTGTCCTTTCAATTATTACGATGTAAACACTTTTCTAGTTCAGTCTTATTTCAAAAGGTATTTATCTTGTGCTACTCCCTTCATCACATTTCTATGCTTTTCACATTTGCCACATCTGTCAGAATCCTATTCGTATTTCCTGACATTTTCCATCATTATGTAATGAAACCACTTCACTTTTAATGGGGATGTAATGAAAAATTGCACAGGAAATTAATCTAACCAATGTATTAGTTTTAGCAGTAGAATCTAAGTCATATTTGAAGGACATGTAGATTCAGGGATATTTGGTTTTGTATCCTTATTGAAATATTTTAATAATTTGATAAGCAATTTTAGCATATAATCATATCAAAAGGAAAAAATGTACTAGTAAATACCTTGTACATGTCACTTCCCAGAAGTCCTGCAACGTAGATAGTGAAGAATACAGCAGCATCTTTTTAAGGCATGCTAAGTAAATATTGCTATCACTATATAATATCACTACTTGGAAAGGTACTGCAAGTAAAAATAATGCTTTTCTGAACTAATCTGAGATAATCATTTCTGTGTTTATCTGAAAAATATCACTTTGTGATTATCTGATAAATGTTTTAGTGTAAACTCTGAGTGTTCAGACAGATTGCTATGGTCAATAATTTAAAGGGGTTATTCAGGTTTCACACGTACACCTTTCTTTTCAAAAATCAACGTAGAATGAAAATAAGTGATGTTTTATCAAATACTTCTAATTCTTTCCGGTTATTTGTCAGGAAACACTGACAGAACACCACCTTTTACTTTATTTGACTTTTCAGGTATGAAATCAGCAAGAAATATGAAATTCAGTAGCATTCAAAACATTTTTACTATTGCCATAAAATTTTTGATTTTTAAAGCATAAATTTAAATTGTACCAATGTCTTTATCCTGTTTAGTCATCTCTGATGATCTTTTAATTGACCCTTCTCTTATTTATTTCTGTACCTCCAACTAAGTACTGTACTTTATTCACTATACATGTAAAATGATATATGCACACATACATTAACGTGCACACTCCTTTCAGGAAGAGAAAGACTGAGTCACAGAAACACAGTGGGACAGCCAGAATGTATTTACAGTGTGGGATGAAAAATTGATTATGCTAAGAAAGGTTTGAATATTTTAAAATGTTTTTAAAATATTTTTATATACTATGCTTTCGTTTTTATAATCTATGTGACTTAGGTGTGGGTCATAAAAACCTTATGGTGATAAAGTTACCATTTAATATATAGTAGAGCTCAAAATTGACACAGCAATTACCACAGCAGAGAAACCTATATATAACATAAGGAAAAATAGACTGTAATCAGTGTTTTGAGGAAACCATTTATGAGAGCTCTTTACCTGGGCACATAGACCTAGCAACTGACACACTTTGTATGCAAATCATTCACCTTATTGCACTTCTCTTCAAGACATTCTTTACCATAAGACACAACCAGTCTCTTTCAAAGCCTGTTAGCCTCTGCAGGACCAGGAGATACCAAAGGAAGCTCAAGTCTTCAAGATCTGCCTGTGAGCTCTCACAGCTATATGTATGTCAATTAAAAGACACGGATGTTCACTTTTCCCATCTGCCAGTTTTCTCATGTGGCCTCAGATAAGATATGACCTAAGATAATGGTGGATTTTGTCTGACCAGTTGTAGAAACCCTTCCCTTAGCCTTGGACTACAGTTAATAAAGGTGAATATATAATTTTAGTAAGCAATCCGTCTCATTCTAGTGTAGAATGTTGAATTTGGGGGTCTGAATTACGCCTTTCACATATCTACAGTCAGTATCTTTCTATAAAGAATGCAAGTAGCCAATAGTACCAACTATGATATGTACACCTACATATAAGTTTAAAGAGGTAAGAGATTAATTCTATTTTAAGATTTTTTGTTTGTTTGTTTTCTTTTTCTCTGAAATGAGATGGTAATATTCCCCTCCCACTTTTCTTTATTCTGGACAATTTGTCCACGCAAAACTGTCATTTGACATGTATGATCACAGCATCCCACACAAAGTAATACTAACATTGACTGGTCTCTCAGAAATTACTGCAAGACAGGCAAACAGACAGACCTGCACACTGTCCCATACTATATAAAACACAGAAACACAAATTTGAAATGCTTTCAGTACTTTCACGATCAGTAATATCAAATGAAAAGTCATAAAGAACTACTTTCTCTGTGAGGACAATTGGAAAAAAATGAGGTTGACTTAAAGAAGTGTAGAAATCAGAAAACTCTTAGAGACTTTTTTTTTTTTTTTTTTTTTTTTTTTTTTAAATAAGTTCATAATAGATGCAAAGTACTCAAACGACATATCTCTTTTTGTGTCTACTTGGCTATGTATACTCACATAGGACTGAGATATACTAATGGAGGTCAGAATCCTGCTCTGTCAGAATATTCACCATGACTTAATATTACTCCCTACCCCAGAGGACTTAAATTCCAATTAGGTAAGATAAATACTAATGAAAATGCAAAGTAATAAGGCATCTCTTTAAAGTCTCTGAGTAATTTTACTCATGACTTGCTGGCATTTCTTTGGAGAGGATCTAGGTCTCTAGCCTCCCACTTAGATTTATTGCTTACTGTGTGGTCATGTAACTGTATTTTTTGCAATCTGTTTTTATTTACACTTATATTATACTATCATAATGCAGAACCTTTCCCCATTGTGCTACAAGCAATACCTGGCTGTCATTATTTAAAAATGAACCTGAACAAAGTGGAAGAAGTATCAATTCTATGGTTGAATGCGGTCATAAGTTTTGAAATATTCAGTGATGGGCTTGCAAATATTTAAGCAAATTATGTATATTTAGTCTTTGGAAAGTGTTATGGTTGAGCAAGGGCAATTTAATTTAAAACATACATTAATATACTCTAAATTGTCCTTGAACTCTAACTGCAATTCTTTTAAGAATGCTTATAGATTTTCATTAGCACTAAACAGACAGGCATAGTTGCTGGAAAAAAACCTTGACTTATTCTATTGAACACATGAGCGGTTAGCTTCCATTCGTAACTGACTGTGACTGCAACTCTACCCTAAGTGTGCTAGAGTTTTCTGTGTAATAGAAAATGGAACTTCTCAAAATTCTGTTTTCTCCTTTCGGTTTCACACACAGACCTGAGGAATATTCAGCCAATACAAATATATGAACTATTTAAGTGCTAATAACTCAAAATATATCTCAGTAACTGAGGGTAATGGTTTTAAATTGAAAGAGAGCAGATTTAGGTTAGATATTAGGAGGAAATTTTTCACTGTGAGGGTGGTGAGGTGCTGGCACAGGTTGCCCAGAGAAGCTGTGGATGCCCCATCCCTGGAAGAGTTCATGGCCAGGCTGGATGGGGCTTTGAGCGACCTGGTCTGGTGGGAGGTGTCCCTGCCCATGGCAGGGGGTTGGAACTAGAGGATCTTTAAGGTCACTTCAAACCCAAATCATTCTATGATTCTATGATGATGTGATCAATAATGTGGGCACAATGATGTCAAAGCCAGCTGTGTAATTATATGTTTGTACAATTCATTACATTTAATATAAACTCCCACAGTACTTGAAATCAGCTCATGCTGTTAAAATGTGTCTGGGGTATAAGGAATGTATACCAAAATATTTAATTGTATATATTTTCCATTAACTTAAATAGTTAATATAAATATCACCATCTACTGGCAGAAGAAAATATGTAGTAGCATTCACAAGTCTGTAGAATCAATAAAGTTAAAGACACAAATGGATTCCAGTTAACACAGCTCTTAAAAATCAGAAATATCATTAGCTTCTCTCCTTTCTGGCATTGTCGACATATTTTTCCCAAGTTTCTGCATGGAGCTAGAGGTGTCTTGCTGTCAGCTTCACACACTTCAGTAAAATTACCCTGTGTGATGAAGATGCTCATCCTCATTTAAGAAGAATAATCTTACTTTGATTTTACAGTAAGCTGTTTCATATTCACTATGGTCTCTGATCCATATGAAAAGAATTGCATTTTATTGTTGTGGTTTATTTTTATAATTATATTGGTTGCAAAGAATTTCTCATATTAGTGTGAAGTTTTATTATTTTCTAGTTTTTTTCACAGGTAAGAATATCTCTAACTTTGATGTGGAAATATCGCTGAGAAAGGAATTCTCCTGTTTTCTCAATTGTGAGACTAGTTTGCTTGCTAATGGAAATAGGGGTAAAATGTTAAAAGAGAGATAGCCTGTGTTTTTATTTGCCTTTTTGTATCCAAGTCCTTAATATGCTCCTTTGTGTGTTAAGGTTTTTTGTGTAATCCTAAAGGCTAAGCTTTTAGTAATTTTGATAAAAGCTTAGTTTCTTGTTCTCAGTTGCCTTCAGGAACTGCAGCTTTAAGTAAAACATTAAATAGCACAAGACTTGTCATGAAATTTTGAGAGTTTGTAAGACTGAGATTGCAGAAATCAAATCTTGACCTGATTTGAGCCTAGACAACTGAAATAGCTGTGAATAGAAAGATATCAAGAGAAAAAGAAATAGCAGAGGGTTGTCACAGTTTGGATAACATGAGATCAGAAAGAAACTAAGGAAAAATACTAAAATTGAGAACCTAGCAATAAGGAAATGGAAATGTTCTATGTAGAAAACAGAGATAGTGGAGTAGAATTTAGAGGAAAGATCAATAACCTGGGAGACGTGAAAACGTCTTCTCCAGGAGGAAAAATGAAAACCTGGGAAAGTAATGTCATGAAAGCCAGGAAAGATCAGGGTATTGAGGTAAAAGGATTGATGGACCCAGAAAGACTAAAAAGAGTAAAGATAAGATAGGGGATTTGACCAGATTCTCCAGATCACTGTAGATTTGAGCAAGATTCCTCTAAATACAGGAAACAGCCGAGAAGACATATTTGAAATAAGACAATAATACATTTTTTTCATGTGTTATTATAGACTGAGGTCTTTCAACTGTTTTAATACCATAAACTAGTTGCTTCATACTAAAAGACATCCTACCAAAGAATAGGAACTGGTGTTGCTGACTCTATCTCTTGCCACCATGCTGCTAATCATCAAACACTACTGTAAGATAGGTGGCTTAGCAAAATCTCTGTTTTAGAGATAATTATGAAGGAGTTTTGAGATGGTAACACAAATAGTAGTTCTCTGCAATGTGGGTGCAAGAAATGGCATGGTCTGTATAGATAGTACGTAAGGAGTGAGCTAAAAGTAAAAGCTTTTGGAAAGATTTGTAAAAATATATCAGCAGTTCAGAAGGGCTGAAGGGATGAGAAATAACAAGCTTTTCTTTTTATGCCATTAATCACCCTGAAATTGCAAGACCACTTTTCTGCAAATTTGAACCTTGCCTTTAATGCTTTCAAACAGAGAGCACACAACATATGTTCAGGGAAGAAAATAAATAGAGTCAAATGCTTGTTCTTGGAATTTGTCTTAGAGTGATGTCTGAAGGCATTGGTACAAAGTAGATTTCTGCAGCTCTAAGACCTCCCTTTTTTTTCTGTGCTGTTGGATACACATTGTTGTCTTCTGCTTTATACTTGCCCCCCCCTCATTCTTTTGGTAAACATCTCTATTTTTGCTTCTTTAGCCAGAGGAGCACTTTGGAACAACATCAGAGCTTGTAACAGATTCTTCCTGACAACTGCATTGGTACTAAATGACCCAAGATCAGGATGTCTAATGGGACTGACAAACTCATCACTAGTCTTTTTGGCAAAGAGGTCTGCAGATGATTTGACAAATATACAAAAATAAATACCCTATCTGGACAAGAAAAAAATCCACGTTTTGTTCTTTCAAACAAATCTTCTGTTCTACACTACAATGTTCTACCTTGAAGATCATCATCTTTCTATCAGTTAGCTACCGATGCTGTCTAATTTTATTTACAAAACTGTCTTCAAGAAAATAAGAATGTGAAAAGACTCATCACAATCCCAGCTTGATGCCTAAGGTAATTGGCAAATAAAGTATCATTCCTTACAAAGCAGAGCAGGGGAAAGAATTCAGCATCTCATGCATTAAAAGCCACCTTCTCTGTTTCAGAAAAGGGTTATTGGATGTAGAAGTAGAAAAAAAAAACACTAGAAACCGGAATTCTTACTTTTCCAATCTATATAGCGAAAATATCGTAAAAACCCCCACTGATATGTTCAGGGCACAATTATACATAATGCTAACTGACTCCTAGGACCTTACTCTGACTCCTTAAGGATAAGCTCTTCTTTCTGTAGCACATGAATCAGACCCCCTAGCTCATTTCTATACTACCCCTGACAGTAGGCAAAACCTCATGATATTTAGTTCACCAATTAGGACTGAAAGACAGAAATGATGCACACTACTTTGAATTCACATTGTAATCCATGCCCCTATATATATCTCTACCCTATGTCTTGCCCTATACTCCCATTGCAGTCTGGAATGAATCAACTCATCTTCCAGCCAGAGAACCCCAGGCACAGTAAGGGAGACATTCACACCTTAATTTTGCCGGTAGGTTTATACATAGCTTGCTTATGCTCTAAGAATTTGATTCAAAACTCTTACACAAAGGTAGCTCAGAAATTTAGCTATCTGACTTTATAGGTCAGTAATATAGCCAGGGATATCTTAGACTGTCACCCTAGAATCCTTCTTTAAAGAGTGGAGACAAATAGGCATTTTTAGGGTTCAGTTCACCTCAATAGTCATGCAAAATCAGGGAGAAGTGAGGCAATATTATGTATTTCGTATGATAACTTACTTATCTTTTCTAATATAGCACAGAAATGCAAATATACTAAAAGCCCATCTACTTTAGTCAAAAAAAGTATTGTATTCCTTCTGTATGCCAAATAACGTTTCACATGATAAAAGAAATAGCTTGTAAGCATATATCAATACTTATTTGAACAGTAGCATAAAAGTGCTATGAAAACAGTCACAAACAAGTTCTTCTAGCGATTATAATACTTTTTTTGTTTGGTTGGTTGTTTTGGTTTGTTTTGTTTTTAAAGACTAAAACCTTTTATTGTTTTTCCAGGAAATATCCAACACCGCTAAACCCAGGAAAATAATTCTGCGGTATTCCAGAGAGACATTTTTTTTCTTTAGTACACCTACCAAAACAAACAAATAGATATGTCAAGCTGTTACCCTGCATGTTTTCTAACACTGGATTCTCTGGAAGCTCCCTAGGTGTTGGAGGCTTTCAGACTCCTTTGCCAATGTTAATCGACCAATACGATAATTGGAAGACACAGTAAAGGGCTATTCTAGATGTCTCTATTGACTATAATATATATACATTCATAATCATTTCACTCACAGAATAATGCCATTTTAGATGTTTTGTACTACTTAAAGTTCAAAATAAATTTGTAAATATGACATTATTCTGCTCATTCTTCTAACTGCAGTCATAGCAAGTTAATAATACGGTGGGTAATGGAAAATATTAGCTAATGTCCAAACATTTACTTCTTGACATTGCTGTCAGCTGTGTGTCATTAATATTCTTATTAAGTGCTATGAAAGGTTGGTTGAATGAGCATTAATGGCCTTAAAAAATAGAAATAAAAAATGGCTGTTGTACACGGTTCTTCCAATAGAAAACATGTATTTATACAGCTAAAGACTGTAATTTATCTGCAAGGAAGAGTAAAGGTTATCAAAAGTAACACACCACTGTTATATTGGGGATATGACATGACATTTTCTATATCTTTTAATGGAATTACATCTATAAAACTCGTGATAGGAAGAAATTACTTTACATGCACACTTGAATCCTATAAATTCTTAAGATCAGAGTTTCAACATTTGACACCATTTTCTGTAGAAGCTGAGCTATTTTTGTCAGATTCTCCCAACACTTGTGAGCTTTGCAGGTTATGACTCTTGCACAGTGTTAAAAATCTCTGTTATAAAAAGAATAAAGGTTTTGATGATTAATTACCAGTAGTCACCTGCTGTATTACTATCTAGATGAGAACATTAACGTGGCAATCATCACTGCAGTCTTCTGAATAAAAGAACCATAAAATGCATGAAATCAGACATGCACAGAGTGAATCACCAGTGGAAATGTATGTCTATTGGCTCTGTGAGGCAAATGATCAAAAGGATGATCTAGACAGAGCCACCAACTCAGCAGAGCATGAAAGCTAGAAAAGTGGAAAAAACAGATGTGCACAGAGGTAAAAATGACAAAGGAGCTAAACCTGTAGAGAAAGAAAGTGAAATTATAACATTCTCATAAAGGTGTAACCACCTGTCAATCAGGGTTTTGTCTGCTGAGACTGCTTCAAAGACTCTAAAATCCAACCAACTAAAAATGGTCAAAATGAGCTAATGTGTTAATTGCTGTGGGGATCGAGGCTAAAGTTACAGTAATTGCAGAGAAAGGTAAAATATGACCTTTGTAGCTACAAGAGATCTGGGCAATCTTTTTGTTGAGCTCCAAGATGCCTAATAACTGAATACTGAAATCTGGCCCTAAGGCTACAGAAATGGGTTCTCTTGGCTGATGCATTTCCCTCCAGCTGAGTTGCAAACTATTTAAACTTTGTCCTTTCTTGTGCATCACTACATTTTCAGCCAGATTTTGCACCTGGGACAAAAGTAGAAGATAATCACAGTCACTTTGTTGAAAAGCAAGTTCATATTATGAGTAAAGTCTTGTGCTATGACTGCCAAGAGCTGACAATGTGGGCAGAGGAAGAGGGAGACCAGAGACCAAGGAGCTTCTGTATGTAGGACCCACAAGTTATACACCTCTCCTTTTGACCGCAATGGGCAAAGAATTAACTTAAAGGGAAGTTTGACTGTTGGGGTAGATTAATAGTGTTTAAAAGGCAGAGAAAACACTTCTATTGCTACTTCACAGAACTAAGACAGTCATCACAGAAAATATCATTTTTATCATGTTCCAAAGGCAAATTTTTTAGAATGAACAAAGTATATTTTTGTATTTATTAAAAAAAATGCTTGTGTAGTTGTTTTTTTTTCCCCCTTTTCCACAAGGCATTACTTCATTCAACAGATGGGATGGGTAGGATGTGGGGAATGACCAGCTGCTCACTTTTTTTGTATATCCTCTTATGTTCATCACTCACTGTATGACCTTTACCTTACATACTGTACGTCATCCAAACCATGCACTGAGCTCTGAATAAATGTTTGCTTCCTAAGTCTTATTATACTCACACTACAGCCATGCAATTTCAAGTTATCTTGTCTATCATTACATCTCCCCTATGAAAAAAACCTCATCACATTTTTGATCATTACTTTATGCTTGGGGAGCCAGAGACAAGGAAGCTTGGCAGGACTCACAAGAGGAAACAGTGTTGAAGCCAGAATTGCAAAGAAGGAATAGGAAATATTTTTCCTATTTTATGAAATGTCAAAAATATTTTCACTGCTTCACTGAAATTTTTTTGGCACTTCCTCAAAATTAATCTGGGGGCTTGGGTCGGGAAGAGTTTTTGAGTGATAGAGAGGGAGAGAAAATCAGAAATAATCAAAGCTTCATGACTAACCCCTCTTTAGATGCAGAGGGGTCAAGTTTAACCCCTCACACCTTCTAAGCCTCCAAACAAGAAATAGTTAAATGTGTTAAGTAACAATTAACTATTCATTTATGGTGTGGAAGAACCAAGTTAAAGACACTTTGTTCCCATGGTTTGCTATTTTGTTTCATGTCTCTTGTAGGCATCCATCTTGTACCTGAGAAAACTTCTCAAAAGCTTCACTGAAGCCTACTCATTCTTACAAAAAGTTTCATCCTAAGAAAACAATTTCAAAGCAAACTCTGGTTGCGACAAGTACCTTATGGAGCTGTTCATCTATTCACACAGGCCTGCCCAGAGATGTTGAGAAGAAGAGCTCAACTGGCAACAGAAAGATCTTGAACAAAGACGCTTTGCATGTGATAGTACATAAAATATTCAAAAATGATCCATGTGGAATGATTAGACCGCTTTGTTGTTGCTTGTGGAGTTGTAGTAATTGTGATTGGTGTGAACTGAGGAGGACACAGCCGATCCAGATTAGATGCTGGCAGTAGCACAGTGTGGAAGATGCCAAATATTGCTTCAGCCCACACATCTGAAACCAGAATTGTTCCTTTTTCCCTTTGTCCCAGCTACTTGTGGCATCAGTGCTGAGATCAGGATTCAGGTAATTTCCCTGTGCCTTTGAGGAAAATAGGTGCATCTTGATATCTTTACATATTCCCATTCACTTAATAGACATTTTGAATCTTACTTTCAGCTTTTGTATAGAGGGCACTTATAGCATTGTTCCTGTTTAATAATATTTTGAGGTGAAAAAAACCCCAAACTTTTACGTTTGGTGTGCAAGGTATAAGAAAAAAACTCTCACTGGACAGGGATCTAAATAACAAGACTAGTTTTCACAGTTTTGACAGCAAATCTATGCTGAACACTGAGGAAAACAGATTGGGTAGGTCTTGTTCAACTCTTCTTATGTCCAGATCCCCAGGTGTTTACACAGATTTGAGTTTTCAGCAAAGTTTAATTGACATTTAATTGAATTCTTGGGAGGCTTGCATCTCCTGAGATTATAGAATTCATCCATGAAGTACTAAGGCAAATGCTTAATTTTTAAATCTAACAGTCTTCAGCAAAACAGTCCACTGATAACTGGATTTGAGCTCATGCTTAAAATTAAGAATATGCTGAAATGACCCATATGAGAATTATACTACAAAGCACTGTTGGAAAGCATGAAAAGTGATTACAAATTAGTGGATAATTCTTCCACAATCATTTTCTTGGTTTCTGAGTCACTTAGGGCATGGTCCCAGTGTGGTATCGTTGAAGAAAGGATTTAATCAAAATTATTTTAATAATTTAATATATTTTTGCAATTTACACATTTCTCTGCAAACAGATGTCTGTATATTGATTCTACAATCAATCACTTTTTAGCAGAAGTTGTCAAGTCTGTCAGTCCACAATACATACATACACATATACATAAAAAAACAACAACCAAACTTCCTGGGCTGCATAGGGAAGAGCGTGGCTAGTAGGTCGAGGGAGGTCATTCTCCCCCTCTATTCTGCACTGGTGAGGCCACAACTGGAATACTGTGTCCAGTTCTGGGCTCCCCAGTTCAAGAGGGACAAGGAGCTGCTGGAGAGAGTCCAGTGAAGGGCTACGAAGATGATTCAAGGATTGGAGCATCTCCCTTATGAGGAAAGGTTGAGAGAGCTGGGACTCTTTAGTCTGGAGAAGAGAAGGCTGAGGGGAGACCTTATCAATGCCTATAAGTACCTAAAGGGTGGTTTGAAGGAGGAGGGAGCCAGACTCTTTTCAGCGGTTGCCAGTGAGAGGATGAGGGGTAACGGGCATAAGCTGGAACATAGGAGATTCCACTCAAATATGAGAAAAAACTACTTCACAGTGAGGGTGACAGAGCCCTGGAACAGGCTGCCCAGGGAGGTCGTGGAGTCCCCTTCTTTGGAGATTTTCAAGACCCGCCTGGATGCAGTCCTGAGTAACATGCTCTGACAAGCTCTAGGCAATCCTGCTTCAGCAGGGCAGTTGGACCAGATGATCTCTATGGTCCCTTCCAACTCTAAAAAATTCAGTGAAATTCAGTGAAATTGCATTTTAGCACATTAAAACAGTATGATATAAACAGACACTGCCCAAGCATCCATCCTTAGGGGCCACATCACAATTCCTCCT
The DNA here is from genome assembly GCF_001431845.1 of Calidris pugnax. Classification (NCBI taxonomy): domain Eukaryota; kingdom Metazoa; phylum Chordata; class Aves; order Charadriiformes; family Scolopacidae; genus Calidris; species Calidris pugnax. The sequence goes on from NW_015094510.1 coordinate 32,556,217, forward strand.
ACTCCGTAGGCAAGTGTTAGAACCAGAAACCAAGGTATGTCTAAGCCACTAAGAGATGAAAGCTGGATCCCCTCTTCAATGGCGGCAGAGGACCATCATTCCTTTCCTAGGTGGAGACATGAAAGCATGGTACTTTAGCCCCACTGAACTTAATCAAACTTGGAAGAATTTTAGTATAAGGAGAAACTGGCATTTAGCTGCCCTAAACTTCACATTGTTCACAGAACTGGGCTCAAATATTAGCTTCCAGAGTGAATCATGTTTCTGGTTTATGTCAGTCTATTGAACCCAGTGCCTGGGAGGTTATCACAATGACAACTCCAAATTCAGATAGTGATAATTAGAACTGAGAGAGTATGTGGAAAGATATGAGTCTATTTTAAAATGCATTTTGATTTTACAGGATTCATACACTTTAGACTTTTGTGTTCTATAGCTGTTCAGGCATTTAAAGTTTATGTGGACACATGTAAATAGAAAGGCAGTGCTCATCTCCAAAGCTCAAGTAGTGAATGAGAAATATTTCAACTTGCATAGTCAGTCATGCAGCTGAAAGCCGATACTTTGTTAGCTTCCATATGCCATTGATTTTGCTCTCTTATGGACTGTCTTCTAATTAATATATTTATCTAACTGATTTACAGAGACCTTTGACTGCAAGCATTTATTTATGTGCTTAGATAACAGCACATAAATAGTTCTGTCACAATAAATTGGACTTAACACAAACCTAGAATTAAACATAAAGTGTTCACAGAATCAAAATAGAATAATTTTCCTATTATACGTATTTATGAGAATAAAGTAGCAGAAATTGTAAACTAAGATTATTTTCATTAAAACTACTTGAACCAAAATAGTGGTAGACTTTTGTACAATTCAATACAGAACTTAAATTGCAATTTTGAATTATTTTGAAGGTTTACTGATCTGTTTGCAGCTGGTACAGCGTAATAAAAATTCTAATTATAAGGATAAATTATTGTGCAGAACTTATTTTTCAGTTTTATCAGAATACATCATGAAAACTTACACCTACAAACATCTAGCACAAAATGAATTTAGTCTTTTGGAAAGTAATTATGAATACAAATTTTCTCATATCAGCTTTTAATTAAAACACCTTAATTTCTTCATAAATCTTTTTGGGGAAAAAAACCCAACAAAAATGGTCATAAAACTTTACAATCAGAATACAGCTTTCAGAGCAAGGAAATTCAAAGTTAAATTCTGGAATTCTACCTTTTTTCTCAACTTGGAAAATGTTCATGGGGGGAAAATTCTGAAAAAAGCTAGAAATTTCCAGAGCCATGAAATTATGTATGAACTGCAGCATTTTTTGTTTCCCAAATCAAATCCTGCAGGTAGATTATTGGTTCATTAATTTTACCATGGACAATGGTTCTTGAATATTTCTATTACAGGATCAAAAAGAAGATAGTTACTTTCAATCAAAAAGCTAAAGCTGTGAGTAGGTATTCATTTTTCTAGCACTGCTCATGTTAGTTTTAGCGAAGTGAAGAAAGGAAGCAGCAAGCTCCTTCTCTGCCAGATGCACAACTATGACAAAGAAAAGAGCATGTACAAGAATATATGTGCATATTTGGGTGGACGCATCCCATAGCCTTGGCTTTTACCTAGCCAGCCTGAAGCACTTTAATGGAACATAACTTCCACTTCCTAAAGTTCAAGAGGCTTTAAAGGCTTCTTAAATTAGGCAGCCAAAATCATTAATCTCCTTAGAAAATCTTGGCAAAACACTGAATTCATATTGACACAAGGACTAGTAGGTAGCAGACTCAATTAATGAAACCATTTCTCTCCTCTGATGGCTTTGCTCTTTCTCTCTGAAATCACCAGGGTAACACTGACTTTATCGCAAGAACAGAGAAAGAGCTAATGTTTTAGGATGGGAACAAACAGGTATTGATAAAATAAGTAGTGAGTCAAGCCTGAATCCAAACATGAACTCAATCTGCTTTCCAGGTTCAGGTAAGCTGAAGTCCTTCTCCTGAACCTAATGTTGATAGTCCAATGCTTATTGCTGGAGAGCCTGGGTCGTCGCATTTGGTGCATTGCTACAGACCCATATCCAGCTGTGGCAGTGGAAAAGGTGAATGTCCTCACCTGCTCATAACCACTCTTCGCTGAGGTAGGAGTGGTTCACTGAAAGAAACAAGGTCTTACAAGGGAGTATAATATCAATTAGCTGTGAGGAGTCCCTGTGGCACCACTCTGACTTTTAGTATCTTGAAGACACAGCAGACAGCTTGCTTCTTAATGGTACTCATAATTACCTTATGGAGAAGGAAATCAGTGATTATAATGTACCTGTAATTCATCAGGTATTGCAATGGCTTGTGCCAAAAAAGCCTACAAATAAAATAAGGATCCTCTTCCACATTTACTTTGTAGCCTATAAGAAATGATTGGACAGGACAAGTACAATTCGGTTTCCACAGGCACATTCAGGACATTTTTTCACTCACAATATAGCTGTTTCTCACACCTATTCACTAAGAAACTGTGCTCTGCAAATAATCCCAGCAGGACAAGTAAGCTCCTATTTACTCAGAAAAAGCAAGAATGGCTATATTTGACCATTTTCATTTCTTTACATCATCAGTTTTATGGTCTATAACCTTCATAGCATTTTGCTTTCACAGTATACTGCACTATTTCAAACAGAATCTGAACAAATGCTTAAGCCCTGAGATTCAGTAAGATTTCTAGCCTATTTGACACACTACGTCATTAAAACATTAAATCAGATAGACCATGCCCTAAAGGGTATATTCTCAAGACGTATTTTCTTCACAAGCTCCTTGTCTTCAAATATCAATCCTTCCTAACAATTGAAGCATTTTTAAAGTAAATAAAGAGATGCAACACACACCCCTCCATATTTTGTATACTGTGCCTGTCTAATTCAAATAACTAGATGAGAGAATAAATAAATTTAATGAGAGAACAAAAGTATTGAAAATAAGAAAAATATTGAAAAGATAATCAAACCCTCATCTTTATTCCTAGAAAAATGTTTCATCTGCGTGATTGTCCTGAGCCACACTTCCCAGGCTATTCTTTGTTTATCTGTTGCTTCAGTTACCAAAGTATCCTCCTAAATGCTCAGCTTGAAAAAAAAAGGACAGGGTAAAACCTGATTAAAGCGTACAGCCAATGAAGACAGGGTTAAGTTTCATTCACTGTCTTTCTCCTGGTAATAGCTATATAAACTAGGAGAGTAGGACTCGGTGTGTGGCAACTCTGCCATGTTAAGCTTAACTAATAGCGCTTACGTTTTTCAAACACAAAGGCTTTTTAAAGGTTTAGCAATCTGGATGAGGACTGCTCGTTATTATTAAGCTAGGCATGGACTATCTGTATTGGTATGTGGCTTTTCTCCCTCTCCCCAGCAGGTCCTGGAGAGCACAGAATGCTAGTGGGCAGCACAGCTACGAACTCCACCTCTTCTGCCTTCTACTGGCCACAGAATACATCACTGTGTAACTGTATGAATAAACAGATGTCAAATTAGCTATCAGAGTGTTTCCTTTAATGAAATAAAATATTTCATATTTTAATGAAATAAAATAAATAATAATAAGATAAAGGTGACAGAATTCTGATAGGCAGCATCAAACTCTCATTGAAATCTGTGTCTAAACAAGAAGTCCCTTAGTCTACATCTGTAACATACAGAAACTAATACTCAAAACTAAACATTCAATACTCAAATATAATATTTGATTCAGAGTTCTATTAAATTTTCTTGGTTTTTTTTACACATCTCGTGCTTTCAAAAACAAACTTTAATTTCTGAAGTTGCTCAGATGTAATTTGTTGCTGTTTTGTATTTAAGTTTCGTTTCCATATTTATTGGACTGTGATATAAAAGATTTTAAGCACCTCAGAAAATTAGAATCATAGAACCATAGAATTGTCTAGGTTGGAAGAAATCTTAAAGATCATCTAATCCAACCATCAACCTAACTCTGACAAAAAAAACAGATAAGAAATAAGCAATAAAAAATCACTAAACCATATTCCTGAGGACCATGTCAACCCATCTTTTGAACACCTCCAGGGATGGTGCCTCAACCACTTCCCTGGGCAGCCTATTCCAATGCTGGATAACCCTGTCTGTGAAGAAATGTTTCCTAATATCCAATCTAAACCTCCCCTGGCACAACTTGAGGCCATTTCCCCTTGTCCTGTCTCCTGTGACTTGGGAGACGAGACCAACCCCCGCTTCTCTACACCCCTCCTTCAGGTAGTTATAGAGCGTGATAAGGTCTCCCCTCAGCCTCCTCTTCTTCAGACTGAACAACCCCAGCTCCCTCAGCCGCTTCTCATAAGACTTACTCTCCAGACCCCTCACCAGCTTCATTGCCCTTCTCTGGACCCACTCCAGCACCTCAATGTCTTTTTTGTGGTAAGGGGCCCAAAACTGGACACAGTACTTGAGGTGAGGCCTCACCAGTGCCGAGTACAGGGGAATGATCACCTCTCGGGTCCTACTCACCAAACTGTTCCTGATACAGACCAGGATACCATTGGCCTTCTTGGCCACCTGGGCACACTGCTGGCTCATGTTCAGCCGACAGTCGACCAACACCCCCAGGTCCTTTTCTACCAGGCAGCTCTCCAGCCACTCTGCCCCCAGCCTCTAGCGCTGCATGGGGTTGTTGTGACCTACGTGCAGGATCCAGCACTTGGCTTTATTGAAACTCATCCTGTTGGTCTTAGTCCACTGATCCAGCCTGTCAAGATCTCTCTGCAGAGCCTCTCTACCCTCCAGCAGGTCGACGCTGCCACCCAGCTTGGTGTCGTCTGCGAACTTACTGAGGGTGCACTCGATCCCCTCGTCCAGATCATTGATAAAGATATTGAAGAGAACAGGTCCCAGTACCGAGCCCTGTGGGACACCACTCGTGACCGGCTGCCAACTGGATTTAACTCCATTCATCACCACTCTCTGGGCCCGGCCCTCCAGCCAGTTTTTAACCCAGTGCAGAGTACACCCATCTAAGCCATGGGCAGCCAGTTTCTCCAGGAGGACACTGTGGGAGACTGTATCAAAGGCTTTGCTGAAGTCCAGGTAAACAACAACCACAGCCTTTCCTTCATCCAGCAAGCAGGTCACTTTGTCATAGAAGGAGATCAGGTTTGTCAAGCAGGACCTGCCCCTCATGAACCTGTGCTGGCTGGGCCTGATTAAGCAATACATTTTTTGCATGGGTCTAATACCAACTATTAATTAAGAAAATGTAGGCCTCTCTATGTACAACTGTACCTATGTAGTCATGTAGACAATGTATTTGTGAGCATGCGTAGGTATTTGTGTACGTATGTAATCAGCTTCTGCACCTGAAAAGTGGGGATAACTATTCTTTCTTTACAAGTATCATGAGGTTTAGCTTAATAATTTCTGGCAATTGGTGTGAGATACTCTTAATGAATAACTACATATGGTAAGTGATAAGGTTAATTACTCCTCTATGACAGAAATCAATCACTATTAAATCCTTTCTAGCTAGATAATGAGGCAATCTTAAATTTTTTGATTTGGCTAAACTGACTTGACAGAGTCACATTGCGACCATATGTTGGAAACCCAGGAGACTCTCATGGAGATTACAGTGTAGCTCACAAAGAGTCACTGTGCAGGCTCCAAAGGACGGAAAGAGACTATAAAATAAACTATGCCAATTTTTAATTCTTTTTTTGGTATGTTTCCATTTGAATCAGTTGTTTTACTCTGGAAGATTATTTCATACCATAGCCATGGCATAGAAAAAGCCCATGGTTTTCCTCATGAGGTGTTGTTGCAATATAAAAATAATTATTGAAGTGTTACCTTGAAATAGCAATAAAAAACAATACTGTGATTTTTTTTTTAACCCCAACTTTTATGGTTGACTATAACAAGATTTATTCCATTGGAATGACTAAGATTCAGAACTTGTTGATTATTTTTTTTAAGTCCATTCTCCATCACATTTGGCTTTGATATTTAAGTAAGCATGTAGGGAAGAATATTTCATATATGAGGAAGACTAGCTAATGAAGAGTGATTTGTGAGGCCAAAAAACATATATATACTTGAATGTTTGTATCTCTCCTACACTGGCAATACACTAGTAGCCGTGTTTTATTCAAAATTCAATTTACTGATTCTACCATTCTCTGTTAATGACATAAAACAGCAGTATTAAATGATGTTCATGGATGGGTGGATAAGCAAGCCTCTTCCAAGGGTGGAACATTGGCTTTCACAAAGTGGGAAGTTCAAGCTTTCACATCATTAGTGGAGTTTTAGACCATATGCTGCCAAGCTCAAAGGTAGCCAGGCTGAGCTTTCTGTGTCAAACTCATTATCTCTCAAAACAAATGTATTCTCATGCCTTCTGCAAACAGGAGATGAAAGTCTCAGCTTTCAGTCAAGGTCTGGTTTGTTCATAATTAGGATCTATAACACTGCAGAACATTGTCTTTTTTAAAAAAACCTTTTTCCCCTATTGAATCAAGGAACTTTCAAGTTTCTCTCTCATTCTTGACATTTTATTGCCATCAGTTACATGTGTACAGCAGTTCTAACACTAAGGAGAAACCTCACTGGAAGATAGTTGTTTTAATCTGAGTTGCCATTATGCAATGTTTGAATTTCTCCCTGCATACTCTCAGCATCAAATAGTTACAAATTCATGAAAAATTTAGGTGTGTACTGATGGCCAAATGTTTTTATAGGAAAATGCAATGGCTAGAAAATGGAGAAGGATACCTCACTTACAAAACTTGGGCATTTCTTCCTCCCAGCTTTTCTATTGCTTTCTACTCTATCCCTTATTTTTCCAGTTAATTGCCTCTGATTCTCCCTACCTTTCCTTGTATTTGTTTTCTCTCTTGTTATATTAATCGCACTATATTAACTTCACAACTAAGGTCAGTTCCATCTCAATGGGCCAGAGACAAACCTAACTCTGCAAACAACATTCCTTACAGGAAGTATAACAAGTTTTCAAGACTGTGAATATTTGTGTACAGAACTGAACAGCCAAATACTTCCTGCTAATAAACTGTGAGAATTTTCTTTTTTTCTTAGCATGTTTGTCCTAATTCAGGCTGCCATCCTTAGCAGTGTAAGTCCTCATTAATCAGCAGAAACAGGAAATTCCTCATGCTATGACTAAATGGACTAATATAATCTTCTCAGGGTTTTATCAGATAATTTTACTATTTTGATATTTAAGAAGCAATATCTTTAGCCCCAAAATTATATAGAGCACTCTAAACTATATTAAAAAAAAATGATTTAATGAGACATAAGCTTCTAAGTATTTGAGCCATCAAAGAAAACAAGTCTTAGGACACTAAGTGGTTCATCGCAGGAAGACTTGAACAGCATATAATTAACTCTATACTTTGTGTCTCACCATTCTTTCACAGAAAGCCTGGGACAGAGAATGTAACTTGACCTTCACAGTCACAGTCAAAGACCTGATGCCACTTGCTGGACATCTTCTAACTAAACATTTCTTTAATCCAGTCCAGACCATGCCCATCATTTATAAAGAACTTCAAGTTCATGCATAAGCAAATTCTGAGCTAACCACCTATGGTCCAATTCCTTATGCTTAGCAGAGTCTCTGTAATTCAGTGTCACAAGAGGTTATAAAATGTGTTGGCATTTTTTTAAAGAGATGTCTGTGAATAATTTAATTTGTGAATATAAATGGAGGCGAGTGTTTGTAAAGGCTAAGTTTAACCAAGGCTGGATAATCTCCTCAAGCTCTTACTGTAATCAGAGGAGGGAGAAGCTCCTCCGGAGTGTCAGAATAGACACTTTTCTTTGTGCTAACTCCAGAAGGTGCCAGGGAAAATTAGGTTTGCAAGGACAGAATAAATCTCATGAACAATTAAGACTAACTCTATGGTGAACTCTAAAATGCCAAGAGAGAGTTCTTGTGCATGTCTATTACTTAACTAGTGCTTCAGCAGAATGCCAAACAGGGCTGGATAGATACGGTCATAGCTATAGCACAAAACAAATTCTAGTGTCTAATGACAAAATGCAACTTGATATGGACCTTTCCAGGGTACAGGGTGTCTTCATGTTTTTAAGATGAGGTCTCTGAAAGTCAGAGAGTAGTTTCTCCCTAAAAATCGTATATATGATATATCATGATGTTCTCATTCCCAGAAATTGTTTGATTTTTTTATCTTGGAGAATTCAACACCAAAAAAAGTTAGCCTTATCTCAGGAAATTACCATTTTCACCATGTGCACTTCCCACCTCTTGCTAGTTCTAAGCAATCAGGCCCCCTGACAGAAACCCATGCTGAAAAGTAATAGAAACATAAGATTTCATTTTGGTGCTTGCTGGATAAAGAAACCTTAATTTCAAATGCAATATGTAAGGCAAAGTTAATTATATCAGGCAGTTAGTATACTTCAGTTAGTATACTTCAGTTAATTAACTGAAGCAGAAAAATATATCTTTTTAGACAATAACCAGAAGAAATTATCAGATAAGGAGAGGGGCTGCATGAGTATGAATTCAGTGAATAAGTGAAGGAGAGGGACTGCCTGTGCAAAAAGTGGGAGAAGTGCTCTTCATTGACTCCTGGAAACAGGACAATCCCTGCTTACGTAGGCAGTGGAGGTAGAGTCGTAGCATGGTGCTGGTGCAGTTAATAACAGCGGCACACTGCTTCTGCTCAGCCGCTCTCCAGCACCCCAGGCCATGGCCACACAGCACATGAGACACCTTCAGCAGAACACTCAGGGGTTAGTGTCAGGAGTCATGGTCAAAGATGCCATAATCATAGAATCATAGAAACATCTAGGTTGGAAGGGACCTTTAAGATCATTGAGATAATCATAGCTGGAAGTGCTGATTTGACTGTGACAGCAGTTTTCCTTTGTTCCTGGTTCACAGTCAGGTTCCTTGAAGGGAAAAGCTAGCCTAAGCAAAGGTTGTCCTGGGTCCTAAGAGTCTGGAGTCCTGCACATTGGGTTGCAGGAGTGAGGAATCAGGTGTGGCTTGTTGGCTGAATCAGATAATAACAGTAAATCCTCTCTAGCAGTAAGACGACTAGCAATCTGTGTGGTGAAAGTTGTCTCCAATACCCCAGACATAATAATTTTGATTGATACTATAATTTTGGTTGAAAGGGACCTCTGGATCCAACCTGATCCAACCCTTCCACTATGAGAAGGGTCAGCCTCAAATTTTCAGCAGGTTTCTCAGTGTTACAATCACTTGAGTGTCAAGCATCTCCAGTGACAGAGATTCTACAACTTTTCTAATGAACCTGTTGCAATGCTCATCCACCCACACCATGAACAGTATTTTCCTTTATATTTAATCAGAATTTCTCTTGTTGCAACACACACCAATTGTCTGTTGCCCTTTTGCTATGTCTCTGAGAAGATCTGTCATGTCTATAGCCACCATTAGGAAGCTGAAGACAGTAACTCCATCACCTCCCCTTAGCCTTCTCTAAGCTGAACAAAACCTTATTCTCTCATTTTTTTCATCACATGCTGAATGTTGGCTTCTCAATGGAGGGGAAATCTTTTACACAGAGTCTTCCTAAGCTTCATCTATAATTCATTCCCTATATGGACCAGCTCTAGGACAGCTCTGTACGCACTCCCTTTTTTCAAGAGTTTTATTTCGGTCATCCATACTTTGCAAATGAGAAGTATATATGCTTCGAAAAGTAGCATTTCATTCAATTTTTAAACAAACAACTCTTCCTTCTTAACCAAAAGTAACCCAAGAAATTACAGACTATAATAATTACAACTCTTCCACTACATAGGTAAAGATTTCAGAAGTTTTCTTTTCTAAAACTGTAGTACAAAACCCCGCTGTGGGAATAGTAAAACAAAGGTAAAATTAGCAAAGTTTTATGTAACATGTTGTGATCTTTAATTTTTTTGTTTCCAAAAGTAGTTATTCTAACTGTGCCTAGGTGTAGCAGACAGCTTGATATATAGGATTTGGATATTTGTGGAGGACAAATAAGTAGAGGAGTAGGAGGGTAATTATTTTGTCAGCATACTTAATTTTGTTTATGTAATTTGCATGAACTTTACAACATCGACTTTGTAGCTTTGGAAGCTGATCTAATCAAAATAAAGTTAATCAGTTTTCTCCAGAAATCTCAGCTTTCTAGGAAGTTGTACAGTGAGTGTCATTAAATATAGAACATTAGGGGGAAAGATTGTTCTCTATTATCTGTCACAATGTCTCTTAAAAGCTTTGATCTAAAAGGCCTTCACTTTTATGGTTATGAAAAAAAAAGAGTTTGCAATGAAATGGTACCGTTTGATGATCTCTGACACATAAATGTTGTTTCATAGAGGCTTCATATAGAAAACAAAAATACTTTAAAATGCCACCTATAACTAGTTTCTGAAAGAGCACATATTTCAGGTTTGAAGAACAAAATTGTTTTTCCACATATAAACATTCATTTAGGTCCCACTCCCACACCACACTGACTCCTCCAATAAAGAGTATGACTCACATCATTGCTGGTGAAGGATATTGACTTTTCTTTCCTATACTAAACATCAGACAGGCACCAGAACTACAAAGTTATTAACTAAGATATATCACAAACTAGTGTCCACTGACCCCAAAATAGCTTCAGTTCAGCAGTTACTGGGCTCTCCACATCCTTTCCAGGTGTAAGACTGGTTTTTGTTATTATAGTAAACACACTAACGTCATTTGCTACCTCAAAAGACACGTTTAAAGTCACCTGTATTGTCTCATCTAAAACCTTTATTTATCAGTTAAATGTAAAGTTAAAAATACCAAATCCTTTCTTTCTTAGGTAACTTCCAGAAACTCTTTTCTTAGTCCTCTTTCATATTTTCTAAGACAATGATCTTTCTTGTGCTAATACTCTTCACTCCCTCCTATCGCTCCAACATTCTACTTACTGGCTTTTCAAGTAGTCACGCAGTCCTTAGCCTACCCCCAAAAGCCCAGGATGTTGAGACACCACTTCTTATTCTCATAGCAGCTTGACTCATATCCTCTAATTTACTCTACTATCATTCTGTCGCAAACACTTCTGTAATAATCTCATATGTAAACCATCATCAAACAGTGCATATCAATGTATTTTTTTATTTGTAAGGTACTAAAGCCAATGAATAAATATTCAGTTGTAATTTTTCAGGCACTCTTTTCAGAGTGGAAAGATATATAGTTACATATAGTAGCTTAACCATATTTCCAAGCAAAAGTATTCCTAGAATGGTGCATTTGTCCTTCAAACAAACAAATTCATGCATGTGCCAGTGTTATTACTCTCACAGACAGCCAAATCTATATTTATAGTGCTAAAAAGGAAAAACATGTACAATCATTTCCAGGCATGTAGAAACCCATTCACAGGTGCTTTGAGGACGAGGAGTGCCACAGCTGTTAGTTTGTCAGGGGTAAGGTCTGTTAATGAAACTGAATTGCTGGCTTATGGCAAATGAGCATTGTATGTGAATAAACTGACTGTGGTACATCAGTGGCTGAAAACCAACAATATGATAGAAAAAATGTTCCACATAAAACACTGACCTGGGGGACTCAGATGGAGAGTTACGCCTAATTAAAGTAAGTAGAGTCAAACACACAATTCAAACAACAACATCTGTTAGGAAACAAAGCAACTGAAAAAGCATTCATTATTACACTAAGTTTCAGGAATAATTCACTTCAGACAGGTTAACTGTGTTTGTCACATAACTCCCAGGCATTTTTCCATGCTTTGATAATAGCAAGGCAACTATGGGATACTTAATACAGAATGCCTTGAAACAAAGGCATTTAAGCCCTTCCTGGAGAGCCAGCTGTGGTTATTCCTGTGTTTTTAGCGTAGGAGCTCAGACCAGAATAAGAAAAAGTCATATTTCCCCTGAATCGTGCTGCTTCTCTTTTTAACTCAAAGTTATTTCATATAAAATGGGAAAAGGACTATACTATATGGTAGTATATCCAACTGAGAGAATGATAAAGTTCAATTCATGCTTTGAAAATCCCACGTTGGGGGTAGGAAATTCACAGTTTGGGTTTTCACTCTCCTTTCTTTTATAATCTTTTTTTTTCCTTCCTCACAGGTACATTGATGCAAACTCCTGCAAGTCAGAAATCAATTTCATAGCACGTAAGTGGCTGGTTCACTGAGACACAGTGGAGTCTCTCCATTGACTTCAACAAGCTTCCAAACAAATAAGAAACTTCTTCTTTATGACAGTTTCCTCCTTTTAGTTATGCAAAAACAATATAGAAGAGAGAGGGGAGAGGCAGGGAATGTATGATACCATCTGGTATCCTCTCATTGCATAATTTATATTCATTCTTAAAAATTAAAATGATAATATTCCCCTCCTTTCTTTCTCTGTGACGGATGCTCAATAACATTGCAGAAGCATATTTAACAACACTGAGTTATTAGATTTGCTTATACAAATGTGAACAATGGTAAGTGCTCACATCCTAACTCACTCTTCATCCCTGCTTATGTAACTAGGAAGTACCAAATGACTACGCTTGCTGTGTTATGAGGAAACTCAATAAAAATAATGTGGAGTTCATACAGTGAATCATTTTTAGATTAGCCTGAATAGAAGAGTATCTGCAAGAGGAAAAAAAAAAAGGTGAAGAAAGTTCAAGTAATCGTATGTCCTGTTATGTCAATAGGACACTAATATGTTGTATGTATGTAAAGCTGTGTGATCTTCGTAGCAGTTCATTTCCTTCCAAAAAGACTAGAACTTTTCTTATTTTTATTAATCAGGACACTTTCTTTTTTTTCTTTTTCCTATGTTAGCCATGGAGTTAGTTACAAATCTCTTCAATATTATATGCACAAAACCAAAAAGAAGACACTCGAGAAAAAAACCTTAAAAGCAAAATTGTTTAGAGCTATCACTTACTGAACAAAGGAGAACAAAGAACTGAATTACTTATGAGTTTTCGCTTTATGATAGGGTTGGGTTTTTTTTGTTTTTAATGCAGTTTGAGGAGATTTCTGTTATATTTCTTTATCCTCTTTTTTACAAAATTGCAAAGTCTTTTTGATTGCCAACAATAATCCTCTCATCTGGCATTATTAAAACAGTGTTTCACACTATATTTTTCTCAGTAGTCTTCTCTCTTCTCATTTGAAAAGATATCTGGAGAGAAAGTTTGAATATTTTTGTATATCCACTTTATAAATATCCTAAGTGTCAGTATCATAGGACCTGGAGGAAATCTAGACTCTAGTGATGTTACTACTTCAGGAATGTTTTTTTGTTTATCATTTCCCTTTTCTGATTTAATGGACAAAAATATATTATATGTTCTTTAATACTGAATATCCTAAGACAACTGGCTGAAATCAGACTGAAAACTGCCAAAAAGGTAAATCCACTAGTTCATTATTACAACAATATATTATCACTATATATATACACAGGCATTTTCATCTCAAGTTTTCTCTCTTAAAATTAATGGCTGATTCTCTGAAGTTAGAAACCAGGAGCTAAGGGTTTGATTCAAACCCTTGGATTTTTCATTTATTTCATAGTCTTTGGACTAAAGGTCAGTTGTATTGAGTGCCATGTCTAGTACATGTGGATACCAAGTTTGCTTAAAGCAAAGCTGCACAATACACATCCATTTTGGTCCAAATCACTCTGATAACTGTCTTAAAGATGAGAGGGCACAGAGCACACAGGGTGAGGTGGTGTGGAGTGCTTGTCACAATGCCTGACCTCACGCCATGTGCATCAAAATCTCTGTGACTTGGAGCCACAAGACACAGCCATCATACTGCACAAACTCAAAGGCATGAGCAGCTGTGAGAGAAGATTCTACATGCAAGAAATATGGAGTATTTGGAATATATGGATCAGTTATTCTGTGTTTCTTAAATAATTCACTCAATCAACTGAAATGTCACAAAAAAATACAAACCAGGAGTTAAGGTACTACCTGAATAGATCTAGAAGTGAATTAAAACAGGAACTACATTCCTATAAATGGCATGTGTAATATGCATGATGGCATGATTCTTTCAGCTACGACATCTCTTTTCTGCACTGGAAGATCTGGAGAATTTTCAGGACAGGAGTTATCTCTGTTGATTTTTCCTCTGAATGCAAAATCACTTGTAAGAGAGCTACAAACTCCTTGTAAGTTCTCCCTTTAGTTATAAGTTATACATGATGAGAGATTTACAGAGGGTGAAAAAAGACCTGCTAAGTCAGACTGATGTAGTAATAATGCAGTGAAATTAAGAGACTCCAAAACTTCAAGGTTAGTTTTCATCCCAACTATCTGTAATATTTTAAAATTTTAATTATCTTTTCTAGAAATTATAATTCTGAATAAATTTGCTTCAGAAGAAGTAAAGCATTTCATTAAGATACCTTTAATCATTTCGTAACTCTCTGAATCAAAATAAATAAATAAGTTGTTCTGCGAAGTTTCATTTAAAATCAGCTCTAATATTAAGCTGCATTTAAGCGTCACACTGCTAAGAGAAATGTCTCTACTGATGTTTCTGATATCTCTATTTTTAATCTTCTTTAATATATCCAGAGTTGCATTTCTCATGAAATGGTACTGAAGTTGCATTTCTATCAGAGGGAGATCTACAACATGCTGCTGAGAGATAAAGAATTTCTGCTGGCCATATGGGATAAAAGAAAACAACGAAAAAATATTCTGAAAACACCCTAAAACTGCAAGTGACTCACAATTTTCATAAGCACTGATAAGAAAATTCAGTCTTAAAATTTTTGATGTTCCAAAACTAAATACTTTGCACCAGTTAAAAACATTAAATGTTCTTGGGTTTAACTGATCAGCATATGACATTTTGATTTTTCTCAGACTTTTTTCCTCATTTACAATTTGATTTTGAGACAACTGCAGCTTCCTTTGGGTAAACAAACAAGGAAAAACATATCCCTTTGTGATATTTGATTTCTAGCTTGTTACTTTGGTGGCACTTTACATCTATTTTGTGTTAACTAGCAATGGCTGGCAGAGGAGTATATGTAAGTATATAACAATCTAGCTCTATTAATAAGAACATAAATTTTAGTAGGAATGCCAAGGAGCAAGCTTCATTTCTACAACAGGCTATTATATTATGGAAATGTGTTTTCTAGCTGTTGTGCCTGTCTAGACTGCTATCAGCAGCTTGTATTCGTTATGAAAGCCTGCAGCTGGTCCATGCAAAGTTTGCTGTTTTGCAGCCCATCTGCTCAGAAGAAGAGATCTGTAACACTGCCCAGTTTGGAGTAACGCTCCCTTATCATTGTAGCTGCAGTTTCTAAATAGAACACTGAAATAATGACGGTTACCTTCTACTTTTAGATCCCAGTAAATTAACTCCTGTCTGGGAAGATGGCTATTCGGCTGGTGAAACCAGGGACAACTGAGAATCAAGCAAACTGAGCTGGGGAGTAGCATCCTTTCATTTCTGTGGCTTGCTTCATCCCTGTAGTCCCACTGAAACTGTGATGCTGAGTGTTCTCAGGAGATGAGAGGATGGCAATGAAGCTACGTAAAGTGTGAACAAATGGAGGTGTTAAATGCAGGAGACAAAAATAGAAGCCCATGCTTGGAACTATGTGCACTATACACAGCTAATGTGCTATGACATTTCTAGGATTTCCTGATCAAAACCTGAACTTGATCTTAACTTTAGCCAAAATTTTAGTAAGCAAGTCCAACAGGCTCCCTTTAGCAGTAGTCAATAGCTTGTCATTAGTAAAAGTTCAATAAAACCCACATCTATGCTGTTCTTACATTTTACTGAAAGCAGTAGGATTATTTTCTATTATTTACTTATCATTTAATATTCTGAAGGGAATTTTTTTTTCTGCAGCTCATTTAAATTAATTCTCTTCTGACATAAAGTGGTTAAGTAGTCACTTTCTGAGGGTCCAAGATTAGCAAACTGAGTTATATTGTTTTAGGTTTAGCTTGTTGTCTTGGGATCCCAAATATCCTTATTGATATCAATTACTACTGAGTCAAAAAGGAACTGGGAAACATTATTGAATTTATATAACATACATCAGTAATGAAAATATTCTCCTTTTTAGGCATAGGTTCAGTTATGAGGCTCTGCAGAGGACCACCTGTTCTTATTCAAATTCTTGCTGGACCTGAGATACTAAGATGATAGAGCCAACAGAAATTGTGTAATACTGATGAGGGAGACTGATTAGTGTCACTTAGCATCATATATGAGTCCTTTGCATGGATTATTCTGGGCTATTTTGTGTGCTACTGTGGCTTGTTCCTTTGTTCTGTCTTTCGCCTGCTTAGCTGTGATTTCTGGCACCTGCTGTTTTGCTTTTGCCTTCTTCTCCCTGTTGTCATTTGTTTTTTGCTATAAACATCTCCTGCTTCTGATCACATTCTCTACACAAATTCTTAGCCTGGGAGAGCTATTAAACTCTTGTGTCTCATGACTTGTGAATACATGTCTCCACCTCTGGTTCTAGCCTCACTATGACTGTCAGGACCAATTGTGCAGGTTTGTAGTCTAATGAACCTGATACAACCAGGTTATGGTGTACAATGACAAATCAGGAGAAGTAACCAAGCAAATCAAGAGATTTCAAATCTATAAATATACTATATACTAGTATACATAGTATATATATACTAGCAATTTATATTTTTAAATGCTTTTAAACTCAAAATTCCTGGAATTTTAAAAGGGAAAAAAATAATGAAATATTAATATGCCATGGTTAATATAGATCTTAAAGAAGGTATTATTAAATTCTAACTTTGATTAATTCAGTTTGCATGGAAAATATGTGTATTATTCTCTTAAGGATTATATCACGAGAACAGATGGTCTATCCACAAGGCATAGAACTTGACCCGGGTAAACTCTGCTCCCACATATGGTATTCCTGGGGCCTGTTGATGCAACTGCTTTTTGTATGTGTATGTTTTCAAAGTGTCTGAGAAACAGCAAAGACTGAGTTGTGACCCACAAAAACGCTGCTTCTATAGCATGACACTAAATCTGTTTCATGCCCTGGGACAGGGCAGAAGGTTATGCAAACATATATGAAAATATGAGGGCAGTGTAAAGATCATATGAGAGTGTGTTGGAAGATCAGTGCATGGAATGTGGCTAAGGGCAGAAATATACGGAATAGTTCCTTAGAAAAGAGTAAAATGGTAGTCAGCAAACCATAATAAAATCAGAAAAGGGAACATGGCTGCCCTTCTTTCTACCCCTTGAGTGACATGCATTGCAGGAAATTTAGAAAAAAGAAAACCTTATTCTCTTCTAGTAAATGAACTTATGCTCTTTCTGGCCTTTGCTATTCTATGGAAAAGAAGGAAAGGAAGAGAAGGCATCTCAAAGACTTTCCCATGATTTACATGCCCTAGACAGGCTGGATCTGACCTTTAATTTGGCTAGATGTGCATTGATTAGGACTGAATCTCATTAAGACACAATCTACTGGGGGTGGTGCAAGAGAAAATATAATATTGATTAAAAAATAAAATAATCCTCCTCTCTCCCTCCCTCCTGACTGCCTTAGTTCATAATTAGCCTTCCCATATAGCTTTCCTCCTACATGTTATGTAGCTGTCAGTCTGACAGGAAGCAAGAATGCAATTAGAAATTTCAAATTAGCAGTCAAGCATGGACAAGGGATAGAGGAACCTGCATCATGCCCGGTATGTGGTTTGACTGAAGCTTGAATGCAACAATGTAAGCTAAAGATTTTTAATTCAGCATAAAAATATGACTGTTATTATGATTCTGTTACAGTTTGGGAATTGCATAATATTTTTCTTATACGGGATGACCAAGAGAACCAGCTGCTATGCAGCAATGTAAATAGGGTCATTTTTCCCCTAAAACATAAGACTAAAACCATAGAATCATAGAATAGTTTGGGTTGAAAGGGACATTTAAAGGTCCTCTAGTCCAATCCCCCTGCAATAAGCAGGGACACCTTCAACTAGATCAGGGTGCTCAGAGCCCTGTTCCAACCTGACCTGGAATGTTTCCAGGGAGGAAGCATCAACAACCTCTCTGGGCAACCTGTGCCAGTGTTTCACCACCCTCATTGTAAAAAAACTCTTCCTTATATCTAGTCTGAATCTATCCTTTTACTTTAAAACCAATACCCCTTGTCCTATTGCAACAGGTCCTACTAAAAAGTTTGTCCCTATCTTTCTTACAAGCCCCCTTTAAGCTATAAGAAAGACAGCTATAAGGTCTACCTGATGAATTCTCCAGGCTGAACAAGCCCAACTTGTCCTAGCCTGTCCTCAAAGGAGAGGTGTTGCAGCCCTCTGGACCTTCTCCAACAGGTGTTACCTGTGCTGAGGCCTCCAGAGCTCCACAGTTCTCCAGGTTGGGTGTCATGAGAGCTATATGCCTTAGCATGGTTTCAAGGAAAATCTCTTCCATGGTCTTCCCAGGCACAAAGGTGAGGCTGACAGCTTGCTAGTACCCTGGGTCCTCCTTTCCACCTTCTTGGTGGTCATGAACCTGATCTTCTCTTACAGTGGGAGGGACTTTGCTCCCCTAGTCCCTGCCTTGTGCTCCATCCACTCAAAAGGTGTGGAGCGAGAAGTTGCCAGTGAAGACTGAGGCAAAGAAGTTGCTGAGTACCTCAGCCTTCTCCTCATTTGTTGTTATTAATTTGACAGTCTTGCTCATTGCAGGGGGTATGCTTTCTTTGACATTCCTTTTCTGGCTCTTCTTACTATTCTTTACATCCCTTGCCATGTTAAGATCTGGCTGCACATTGGCCTTCCTCACCCCATCCCCACACAACTGGGTAGTGTCCCTATATTCTTCCCCAGATACCTGTCCCTTCCTCCACTGCCTGTGCATTTCCTTCTTGCCCTTTAGCTTGACCAGCATGTCTTGACTCAACCATATCTGCTTCTTGCCCTCTTAACTTCTTATACCTGGGGATCAAGAGCTCTTGTGCTCTGTGGAAAGTGTCTTTAGACATCTGCCAGCTCTGTTCTGTTCCCTTGTCCCTGAGGGAAGTTTCCCAGCGTGCCCTATTGACTAACTCCTTGAAGAGCTGGAACTGCTTTCCTAAAATTCAGGGTCCTGACTTTACTCTTTGCCT
The DNA here is from genome assembly GCF_001431845.1 of Calidris pugnax. Lineage (NCBI taxonomy): Eukaryota > Metazoa > Chordata > Aves > Charadriiformes > Scolopacidae > Calidris > Calidris pugnax. The sequence continues at coordinate 32,575,370 of NW_015094510.1, forward strand.
GATACATATCTGTCAGGACTGTGAAGTCCACCAGCACATGATCACTGCAGCCCAGGCTGCCTCCAATCTTGATGTCACCAATTAGTTAACCTGTGTTGGTGACTAACAGGTCCAGTATGTCTCCTCTGCTGTGGCTGTCTATTACCTGGCTTAAGAAGTTATCCTCAATGCATTCCAGGAGTGTCCTGGATTGCCTACAGCTTGCTGTGCTACTTTTCCAGCAGTTGTCAGGGTGTTTGAAGTCCCCCAGTAGGATGAGAGCCTGCAAGCACGATGCCTCCTGTATCTGGAGTAATAAGGCTTCATCAATAGGCTTTCCTTGATCGGGCAGCCTGTAGTAGACACCAGCCACAGGGTTCCTTTTGTTGCCTTGGTCTCTAATTCTTACCCATAAGCTTTGAACCTGCTTGTGGCTATTTTTCAGACAGCTCTTCACACTCTATCCATTTCTTGATGTAGACGGCAACGCCTCTGCTCCTCCTTCCTCACCTGTCCATTCACCTATCCCTTCTGAACAGCCTGTAGCCTTCGATAGCTGCACTCCAGTCATGGGATTCATCCCACCAAGTTTCAGTAACAGTAACATTAGCAGCATACTAATACACCATACTAGCAGTGGATTCCAACTCCTCCTGTTTTCTGCCCATGCTGCATGCATCAGTGTAGAGGTCCCTCAGCTGGGCTGCTTTAAAGGAAATCTTGGCCAGCACTGGCTCTCCATTAGAGCTGTGGAAACAAACTGAATCAGAAGGGGTAAAAATTCCCTTCCTCCCTCTTAACAATTTTTTAGAAAGAGTGTTCAGTACCATGATAAAGGATCAGATAATAATGAGACAATACCAGAATCTTCCCAAGCAAAACCAGGCTTTGATGCACTGCAGCAAAGCGACTGCAGCACTGACACAGTGTCTGAATCAAAATGATTAATTATTTTTTTTATTATTATTTTAAAAATAATAATACTTTATTGGGGAATTGTTTGAAATTATTAACTCAGTTTTATCAGGGGACAAGATGCAAGGTGTTAGCAGTTTATACGAGTCCAGGGAACGGCTGGTTCTATGAGTTTAGATCAGCTTTACCCAAATTTCATTTGAGACTGTCAGCATCTGTTACAAGGTGGTAAAGTTCTAATTTAACAATTGCCATCATGTTTATTGTGGCTGTTACTTAATTATAGGGAAATTTCATGGGAGGGACTCTTAACAGAAAAAAATATAAAAGTGGCAAATTAGGGGTATTAGCAAAGTAATTAGGGGTATTAGCAAAGTAATTTTCTTTCTGAGAGAAAAATGTATTTGAGCTGACCTATTAAAAATGACTGATTTAGTGTTTGGGCTCTTCACAATAATCACTCACTGAGTAATGAGCACAGAAAGCCACAGTAAGCATCTTCAGCTGGCCTGTATCACCACAGCACCATTGAGTTCACTGAAGTGATGATCTTCTACTCTCTGCCAAGATCTGGGTCAAGCTGAAAGTTCAATAAGCTTTATTTCTAATGAACATTTAATAGATTGCTGTGTTTCCATGTTTGTAACCCAGGGTTCAGTGTTATGTGGTCCTCCTAAAAGACTTAAACCAAAGCCAACAGCTCACCTTCAGCTCAGTAAAAAAGAAAAAGCAACTTGCCTTTGTCTGAGAGGGAATGGTACTGGAGACAAACTGGATAAGAGCAAAAATGACGGAGTCTGAGAGAGGAAATATGAATTTCAGAGCTTCTGCTGGGGCTTATGCATTGCTACAAACCACGTTTGGCCCTCTGAAAACAGAAGAAAAACTCTCTCCTTATAAAGAGCTTTCAGACGTAGTTTTTTCTTCTCATCTTGAGAAGCAGAAGAAAGAAAGAAAACTGAAAGGAAAATAAAAGAAAAAGCAAAAAAGAGAAAAAAGAGGAAAAAAACCCAAAAAACTGAGCAGAAGGGAAAACAATTGATGTAATGAAGCTAAAAAAAAGCTTTCCTTTGCATTTGGCAATGTTGTTTGCCATCCAAACATTTGTCCAAATGGCAATGAATAAAATAACATAACAGCATCTACACAACATGTTGAGTGGGAATAGTGTGTGTGGGGTAGGTATGTCACTATAGTTCATCATCTGAACAAGGGAATCTGCCCCAGAAACATGAAGTTTGAATGGGTGGAAGCCTTCTCTCATCTGGGCAACATCGCGGTGATGTTACCATGTTTTTGAAATCGAAATACACCTGGACCCAGAGTGAGGTGTTGCAATCACTGTTAGCAATCATGCATCAGGGCCCTCAAATCTTCTGAGTGAAACTCCCTGTCGGGAAAACACTTGGTACTCTATTGTCAATGCTTTTTAGCTTGGTAGGGGCTTCTGATGCCAGGAAAGTTAAAACCCAAATTGAAAAACAAACAAACAAAAAAGAAACAAGCAAGATCCTAATATTACTTGATTAATACAACATTGTGACACTGAGACTGAGGAAGGAGTAGTAAATGGAAAGGTCTTTAAAGAAACATGATGAATCTCAAGATGCGTTGTTTGGAGTTTCATTTTACGTGCTCTGGTATTATAAGCACCCTGTTCTACTCATGTCATACTGTTCAGATATTTGCAGTTAATACTCTGTTAATACTCTGTTTTACGCCTGTTTTCAAAAACATTTGAACTTATTTGTGGCATTCTTTTAATTTCAATCAAAGCTGGCTCTGCCTCCTTTACATTTTTTCCCACAATTGCAGGGGTTCAAGAGTTCTTTTAAAAAATGCATATCTTTTGTCTTGCATTTTAAGAGAAGAGGCTTCCTCCTAGGGCTCCTGTCTTATACTGCAGACCACTTCTGCAGACCTACTTATTTAGAAGAGGTAATAGCTCTATATCTGAAGATACTGCTCCCAGCACTTTTCTGTTCCTTTGCACAAAATTGTTGGGTCTTCCTTAAAATTTTAGTAAAGGAGACAACACTGTGGGTCTCCTTCAAGGGGCAGATAATAAAATCCACTGTCAAATTCACATAAAAAATTTCCTACAGATTATTCTATGCTCCACTTAACAATGCTGTTAGCATGTGATTCTGTGATAATTTTTACCTTTGAGGTTAGTGGATAAACTTCTTTATGGAAACTCCCCTAGTCCCTGCCTTGTGCTCCATCCACTCAAAAGGTGTGGAGCGAGAAGTTGCCAGTGAAGACTGAGGCAAAGAAGTTGCTGAGTACCTCAGCCTTCTCCTCATTTGTTGTTATTAATTTGACAGTCTTGCTCATTGCAGGGGGTATGCTTTCTTTGACATTCCTTTTCTGGCTCTTCTTACTATTCTTTACATCCCTTGCCATGTTAAGATCTGGCTGCACATTGGCCTTCCTCACCCCATCCCCACACAACTGGGTAGTGTCCCTATATTCTTCCCCAGATACCTGTCCCTTCCTCCACTGCCTGTGCATTTCCTTCTTGCCCTTTAGCTTGACCAGCATGTCTTGACTCAACCATATCTGCTTCTTGCCCTCTTAACTTCTTATACCTGGGGATCAAGAGCTCTTGTGCTCTGTGGAAAGTGTCTTTAGACATCTGCCAGCTCTGTTCTGTTCCCTTGTCCCTGAGGGAAGTTTCCCAGCGTGCCCTATTGACTAACTCCTTGAAGAGCTGGAACTGCTTTCCTAAAATTCAGGGTCCTGACTTTACTCTTTGCCTTCTACATATCTGTCAGGACTGTGAAGTCCACCAGCACATGATCACTGCAGCCCAGGCGTGCCCTATTGACTAACTCCTTGAAGAGCTGGAACTGCTTTCCTAAAATTCAGGGTCCTGACTTTACTCTTTGCCTGATACATATCTGTCAGGACTGTGAAGTCCACCAGCACATGATCACTGCAGCCCAGGCTGCCTCCAATCTTGATGTCACCAATTAGTTAACCTGTGTTGGTGACTAACAGGTCCAGTATGTCTCCTCTGCTGTGGCTGTCTATTACCTGGCTTAAGAAGTTATCCTCAATGCATTCCAGGAGTGTCCTGGATTGCCTACAGCTTGCTGTGCTACTTTTCCAGCAGTTGTCAGGGTGTTTGAAGTCCCCCAGTAGGATGAGAGCCTGCAAGCACGATGCCTCCTGTATCTGGAGTAATAAGGCTTCATCAATAGGCTTTCCTTGATCGGGCAGCCTGTAGTAGACACCAGCCACAGGGTTCCTTTTGTTGCCTTGGTCTCTAATTCTTACCCATAAGCTTTGAACCTGCTTGTGGCTATTTTTCAGACAGCTCTTCACACTCTATCCATTTCTTGATGTAGATGGCAACGCCTCTGCTCCTCCTTCCTCACCTGTCCATTCACCTATCCCTTCTGAACAGCCTGTAGCCTTCGATAGCTGCACTCCAGTCATGGGATTCATCCCACCAAGTTTCAGTAACAGTAACATTAGCAGCATACTAATACACCATACTAGCAGTGGATTCCAACTCCTCCTGTTTTCTGCCCATGCTGCATGCATCAGTGTAGAGGTCCCTCAGCTGGGCTGCTTTAAAGGAAATCTTGGCCAGCACTGGCTCTCCATTAGAGCTGTGGAAACAAACTGAATCAGAAGGGGTAAAAATTCCCTTCCTCCCTCTTAACAATTTTTTAGAAAGAGTGTTCAGTACCATGATAAAGGATCAGATAATAATGAGACAATACCAGAATCTTCCCAAGCAAAACCAGGCTTTGATGCACTGCAGCAAAGCGACTGCAGCACTGACACAGTGTCTGAATCAAAATGATTAATTATTTTTTTTATTATTATTTTAAAAATAATAATACTTTATTGGGGAATTGTTTGAAATTATTAACTCAGTTTTATCAGGGGACAAGATGCAAGGTGTTAGCAGTTTATACGAGTCCAGGGAACGGCTGGTTCTATGAGTTTAGATCAGCTTTACCCAAATTTCATTTGAGACTGTCAGCATCTGTTACAAGGTGGTAAAGTTCTAATTTAACAATTGCCATCATGTTTATTGTGGCTGTTACTTAATTATAGGGAAATTTCATGGGAGGGACTCTTAACAGAAAAAAATATAAAAGTGGCAAATTAGGGGTATTAGCAAAGTAATTAGGGGTATTAGCAAAGTAATTTTCTTTCTGAGAGAAAAATGTATTTGAGCTGACCTATTAAAAATGACTGATTTAGTGTTTGGGCTCTTCACAATAATCACTCACTGAGTAATGAGCACAGAAAGCCACAGTAAGCATCTTCAGCTGGCCTGTATCACCACAGCACCATTGAGTTCACTGAAGTGATGATCTTCTACTCTCTGCCAAGATCTGGGTCAAGCTGAAAGTTCAATAAGCTTTATTTCTAATGAACATTTAATAGATTGCTGTGTTTCCATGTTTGTAACCCAGGGTTCAGTGTTATGTGGTCCTCCTAAAAGACTTAAACCAAAGCCAACAGCTCACCTTCAGCTCAGTAAAAAAGAAAAAGCAACTTGCCTTTGTCTGAGAGGGAATGGTACTGGAGACAAACTGGATAAGAGCAAAAATGACGGAGTCTGAGAGAGGAAATATGAATTTCAGAGCTTCTGCTGGGGCTTATGCATTGCTACAAACCACGTTTGGCCCTCTGAAAACAGAAGAAAAACTCTCTCCTTATAAAGAGCTTTCAGACGTAGTTTTTTCTTCTCATCTTGAGAAGCAGAAGAAAGAAAGAAAACTGAAAGGAAAATAAAAGAAAAAGCAAAAAAGAGAAAAAAGAGGAAAAAAACCCAAAAAACTGAGCAGAAGGGAAAACAATTGATGTAATGAAGCTAAAAAAAAGCTTTCCTTTGCATTTGGCAATGTTGTTTGCCATCCAAACATTTGTCCAAATGGCAATGAATAAAATAACATAACAGCATCTACACAACATGTTGAGTGGGAATAGTGTGTGTGGGGTAGGTATGTCACTATAGTTCATCATCTGAACAAGGGAATCTGCCCCAGAAACATGAAGTTTGAATGGGTGGAAGCCTTCTCTCATCTGGGCAACATCGCGGTGATGTTACCATGTTTTTGAAATCGAAATACACCTGGACCCAGAGTGAGGTGTTGCAATCACTGTTAGCAATCATGCATCAGGGCCCTCAAATCTTCTGAGTGAAACTCCCTGTCGGGAAAACACTTGGTACTCTATTGTCAATGCTTTTTAGCTTGGTAGGGGCTTCTGATGCCAGGAAAGTTAAAACCCAAATTGAAAAACAAACAAACAAAAAAGAAACAAGCAAGATCCTAATATTACTTGATTAATACAACATTGTGACACTGAGACTGAGGAAGGAGTAGTAAATGGAAAGGTCTTTAAAGAAACATGATGAATCTCAAGATGCGTTGTTTGGAGTTTCATTTTACGTGCTCTGGTATTATAAGCACCCTGTTCTACTCATGTCATACTGTTCAGATATTTGCAGTTAATACTCTGTTAATACTCTGTTTTACGCCTGTTTTCAAAAACATTTGAACTTATTTGTGGCATTCTTTTAATTTCAATCAAAGCTGGCTCTGCCTCCTTTACATTTTTTCCCACAATTGCAGGGGTTCAAGAGTTCTTTTAAAAAATGCATATCTTTTGTCTTGCATTTTAAGAGAAGAGGCTTCCTCCTAGGGCTCCTGTCTTATACTGCAGACCACTTCTGCAGACCTACTTATTTAGAAGAGGTAATAGCTCTATATCTGAAGATACTGCTCCCAGCACTTTTCTGTTCCTTTGCACAAAATTGTTGGGTCTTCCTTAAAATTTTAGTAAAGGAGACAACACTGTGGGTCTCCTTCAAGGGGCAGATAATAAAATCCACTGTCAAATTCACATAAAAAATTTCCTACAGATTATTCTATGCTCCACTTAACAATGCTGTTAGCATGTGATTCTGTGATAATTTTTACCTTTGAGGTTAGTGGATAAACTTCTTTATGGAAACTAGCATAGAAGAAAAATATATCTTGCCATTTTTTATCTCCCTACTCTCACCTAGATCTACAAAAATGGGACACCAGCATCAGCAGGTAGGAACAGAGCATGGTACACAGTATTGCAACTACTTTCTGGAAAAATGCAACAGAAAAATTTGTACTTGTAAGATCTGAGAAAAGAAAACTGTAAGTGAATGTGCTGTTACTTCTGAAGATCTAATTAACAAAATAATTATTTGTTTCTGTGCAAATGATGACTCAAATCCTGAAAAAAAATGTATGGAAAAACAAAAGTCAACTTCTGTATGTCAGAGTTTAGTGTTGAGGATGAGAGTTAAAAAAAAAAGTAGAAGTACCTTTTCTCTTGAGAAGAATAAGCATTAAATTTAGTAAGCAGAAACATTACCCTAAGGAGAGACTGGAAACTTCAAAATGAGTTACAAATCAAACACAAACTAATACCTTATGTTAGATTATTTTTTTTAAGCAGAAGCTGGAAAAAAGAATCCCAGCATCAAAGAAAGGAGAAAAATGCTGATCTTAACACGTTTAGATATTTTTGAATGCTCGTATTCACAGTTTTCAGGAACCATCAAAACAGGGAAGTCCTCCCTCTCTCTTCGTCTTTTTTTTTTTTATTTCTTTACAAGAAGTTTACAAGGTTTACATGGAGTTCATAATTTATTGCATGTAGTAATTTTGGATGCTTCCATATTTGGAAATGCGTATGGGCTTGGAGCCATGCTCACATTTTACCAAAGAGCTTCAGGGAAAGATGCCCAATATGAGAGTAACACACAGGAAAGTGTGTGTTAGTCAAATCATTTGATCTCTGGTGCAACCTACAGTTATAAATATTGACATATATCTATATACATAGACATATATGAATGAAAATAGGAAATTGGTATTTCTGGCACTAGCTGGGGTTTACTTAGGAGATCTCCTTACAGACTTAATTATTGTCCGTAGTGATTTGTCAGCTTCTCAAACCTTTTAATTTACAGTTGTTTAGGTGGCCATGTCCTTAGTGGCTGAAGTAGATCTGTCACTGACTGGAATGGCAATAGTAGCAGCTCCTACTTTCGTAGGACTGACATATTGCATCTCTGTGGTTCCTTGGACACATTCTCTTCTCCTGACTAACAATATTTTTGGATTGCATTTAAGTATTTTCACCTCTGACTGTTCACCCCATCATGTGGAGTAACAGAAACCAAAGAGTGCAGGAAACAGGGATGGCAATGTGGGACCGATTGTTGGAGCAGAAGAGAAGGTAAAATGTCCAGAGATTGTCTAGGACAGCCACAGTTGGTGCAACATTAGCAGTGACACACCAGGAGCAACTTTGAAGACCCAGTTTGAATTACGGCTCCTGGAACATCCTCAAAGTCCCCAATGCCTGGTGCAAATCCCTGAGGCTGGGTAAAAAGCAGCCCCACCTGTGGAAGATATGCTCTGGTTGAAACACTGAGTCACCAGTTGAAGGAACTGGAGGAGGAGGAGGTGAATAGACTGCACACCATCAAGAAGAGATTGACATGGGATCAATGGGTCCTTTGGCAGAACCTGAACCCCACATTATATGGAAGGAGGCATAGACAGAAGCTGCACCTGATCAAGTGGAGGATGCAGAATTGCAAGAAGGGGAAAGCCAGATGCTTGCAAGTTTGGTGACAGGAGGAAAGATCTTTCCCCTCTTTGCAGCTGTGCTTTTACAGAGTAGATTTAATGTCCTGATAAAAGATGAGGAGGAACAAGTTTTCTCACAGCGTAGTGGGGAGATATCTGAACTGTGATTTGGGTTTGGACCAGATAATCTCCAAAAGCCTCTTCTAAATTGTTGTTTGATTCTGTTCAATGATTCTATGATACTAGGATCTTTGAAATTTCAGATCTGCAGTCACAGATGAATATCCAGGAACATTTCCAGGAAGGCTAGTGTATCCTATGGACTTGATTCAACTAACTGTGGTAAAGTCAACATCCCTGGGAGCACTGGCCTTAATGTTTCCATACTGTATTGCCCACTTTAGCACTTATCACACATTATCATCCTCAAAACTGAATTCTCCAATCTCATTTACTGATGTATCTCACCACTTCAACAACTGCATTATATCCTGCTTCCATTTTCTGATTGAGAAATATAGATTGGTTGGGTTATGTTGTGGCTTGGGCCAGACTGGCCACTGAATACAATACTGTGAGTTTGGAGCAATCACAATACTACTTCTAGTTTCCATTTTTAAATGTTTTGTATACCACCAGTTATACTTTGCAAGCAATGCTCTGAATCTTCTTTCATTCTGTGCCTTAGAAGTAGTGAAATTTTTGAAATTATTTTTATGTATCATAGTCTCAATTCCTGATGATCATTCAGAATCCATGAAGAACATCTAATAAGGAAGAAACATTTCTACCTTTCATTTTACAGCTGTCTGTGAAATGGGACTATTTTTAGAATATTTTAAAGCAACCTGGGTATTACATTAAACAGTAACTATCCAAAATGGGTTTTGCTTGTTTTCATACTCCAGATTCCCTGACAATTCCCTCCTAGGAGGTACAGTATCTCTGGTCTTTTCCTATCTAATGTTACACACCAGGTATCCCCAGAGAACTTCTTTGTATTACCAGAAAATGAGAAGAAAAATAAAGCCACCTGGTCTATAGGATTTGGAGTTCACCAGTTGTCTTATGAGTCATCTGTTCTGGGAATGCCATCAATCCATCTTGTTCCATGCTTTTACAGTTTGTACTTGTTCAAATCCACAGTCTTTCGAGAAGTGAATTCTCATTTAAAATGACAAGAATTCAGAATATATGTCAAATCAATCAACTCTATTTTAAGGAACTGAAACTCCTATTTTGGCTTCATTGTTCCTATTTATACCATTCATCCAATTGCTATTTTATATGTAATTTGTAACTACCAAAAAATACACTCAGTATATTTTGAATTAATTTCTTTATGCCAGTATAACATGAAATGTGCATACAAATGAGTCACAAATGGAAATGAACAAGAATGTTGTAATGACTGAAATTATTTTTTTATTTTGAATTTTCAGTTAAAGCACAAAATGTTTTCATTTCTCATGAGCTGTATTTTCCAACAGAATACTATTTAATCGTATAACTTTAACCAACTTCAGTAATGTAATTCTGAAGATTTAAACATTTTTCTTAACTTTTTATTAAAAATTGAAATATTTGGTGATAATTTTTGCCTGAAGTAAACACTTTATGTACCTTCACTGAATACATGTCCCTGCCACTGAAGTCAGACCATTTGTATTACAAGCAACATATTTGCATGGAAATGAATAGATTTTTATACAAAGCAGCATTTTTGCCAATTCCAGTAGCTTGTATCCAAATCCAACTATTTTTCAAAACCAATGCATTTTAATTTATATCAAGATACTTTTAATCACATTCTTCGTTCCACTGTCTGATACATTCAACTAAACTAGCAGGTATTATTTGTAGAAACAAATTAATTTGCAGTAAAATCACTGAAAGATAATTTAAATTTAAGCAGTTTTATTCAGCAAATTATGTAAATTTAAAAAATAAGCTGAATTTTTATATATCTTAGAGTTACATTAATGCCTTACTCTCAGAAGATATTGGGTCATTTTTAATGACCCCATATTTGCTGGTTGTATAGTCACATTTATAGTGCTCACAAACATACACTTAAGGGTTGGGTTGGAAACAACTATACTATTTCATAGAGAAAAAAAAGGCAAAAGAAAGAAAAAGGATCATTCAGTTCATTGTACAATTGTAAATTATTTTGAAATTGCCTATCAAAATAAGCAGGCAATAAGTATGATTCAGCTCACCCTGAGGAAGAGAGGGGACTTTTTCAAGCAACTACTTGGTTAATTGGAGTAACGTGCATGTGTTTTACCTAAATCATAGACTAATCATCTAAGATAATTCAGGTCCAAACGTTCTTCAGAAGATCTCCAGTCCAGCTTCCTGATCAGTTCAGGATTCCCATGAGATCTGCCAAGGTTGTTGTGGGCTTTGGCCAGTCAGGTTTCGAAAAACCTGAAAGAACAGAGACTGCACAACCTCTCCGGACAACCTGTGCCACTGCCTGACGGACGCCATGGGGAAAAGATTCTCCTTACAGGTTCAGTGTGCATCTCAAATTTCCATTGATGTCCATTATTTCTTGTCTTCCTGCCCTGCACAGCTGAGAAGAGCCCAGCTTTATCTCGATGACCAATGACCTCTGCTTTGTCACTGGTGAGTCCTGTCTTGAGGTGTCTGCTCCAGACTGAACAAACCCAGCTCCCCCAGCCTCTCCTCACAGGGCAAGTGCTCCAGCCCCCAAAATTTTGGATTGATTTTCTGCTCTCAGTCTCCTAGCTATGTCTGCAAGACTCTTACCCACTTTCCATATTGCACAGCTCCAGATGCAAAGCTGGAATGCTGGATAGGTGTGGCTTCTACAAGGAACTGTTTTAAACAAGCCAAAATTTTATAAAGAGCTTTATGGGCAAGAAACGAGGATAATTTGGAAAAAAAGCCTATATTTAGTGCCTGGAGGACTTAGATAAATAAAAGTAATGCTTATGCACACCTCATTTACCTCATTCACCCCATTCAGCTCGTTTACTTAGATTCTCTGACATACAGACTAACATTTGACCTCAGATGGATAATTCACTGTTCAACACAATTAATTTTTAATCTCTGTGCTTGTTTTGACATTGCTGAGTATATGCTTGTCTTTCCTCAGCTTTAACACGATCATCTGCTCTTCCTTCCTTTTCCTGACCTCCTCCTTGATCCTGTTTGATGTGTTCCCCTGACCATTTCTCTTTGCACAACAGCACAGCAGGATCCTGCTCTTGTCCTCCCTCCCTGCACGCCTGTCTCATCTCCTCACCTTCTGCAAATCCCATATCTATTCTGAAAATATCTCCTTATCTTCAGGTTTTTTTGACATTTGTGCTCCAGCCGGACTCACATTACATTCTCTGCAAAACTTCTTTTACAGTTATATTTGCCACAGCTTTTCTGAAACCTTGCTATTATTTTTGCCAGTGACATTTTAAATCTTTATTTACTTTTCTCTACTGCATTTAGCTGAAGTCCAGGAAGGTAACACAGAATCAAACTCTATTCCTTTGCACACCTTTGTAAGATTATTACTGACATCTCTACTGCTAAGCCAAGGAACTGCCGTTGTCTGACTTCCTCCTTGTATTTCAAATTATACAGATGCGTACTTTGCATCCTAGCATTGTAAAGTTTCTATAATTTAGATCTATTTTTATCCAAAAAATATCTGTCCTTAGTTCTTATCATTTACAGTTTTATTATTTTTGGTCCTGTAAACAGTTGGACTAGCTGATCATTGTAGGTCCATTTCAAGTGAACTATTCTGTTCTGTCGTGTTCTGTAGTGTTCTGTTCTGTTCTATTCTATTCACACCTTCTAGTTACCTCCTTCAGCCTGTGAAATGAAAATTTGTTCATATTTCTGACCAGCTAGTTATCTGTTGGTCACATCTTCCTTTCCAACCTGTTCTAGTATCCTCCTCTTTCACCTCTGCATTTCATGTGTCCACAGTATGCTGTCAATACAATTACATTCCTGAAGCTCTTTGTGTGCCTATTTTTATATGAAAATCAAAGTCCTGAAAAATAGTAGAAATATTCAAGTGAAATGTTAAACACATTCCACACTTGTGTACATTGGTCTAATAGGACTATCTCAATTAAAGTGGAAGATATCATAAAATTACTTAATTTCTGCAGATTTTAAAAATAGTTTCATATTAGTCTGATTTTATTAACCAATTTACAAAATGATAATTCAAATGTAGGTTGTTCTGACAATTCCCTGTATGGACATTATAATGGCAGTGATGATAAACAATATTTTAACCATGTATGGCTACAGTGAAGACATTATTCTTTACAATTATTATCTATGTCTTGATCCTGCAAACACTTCAGCATGGCAGCAGCCTTCCCATCTCAGTAGTCTGATTGTACTCAAAGGACCTAATAAATGTCAGTGATATTTTCAGGTTTCAGAGCCAGAAAGCAATTATAGCATCACCTGACCTCTTGCTTTACAGAGGCCAAAGAACTTTACCCAAAGACATTCATACCAAGCAGACATTTTCTCTGGGGGTGATGAATGGTAGTTACCAATGTTAGTTGGTTACTTTTACTCCATCTATCCCATTTTTCTCTCTAACCCTCAAAGCTTGCAACCTAGATCAAATGCTTTGGAGACTATGTGAAACTTGGACTGCACCCTAGCATCCTACTTTGGATCAGAATGCAATTTTGAAGCAAATCTCTTGATTGTTTTAATTTATGTGGATTTACTTTGCATTGCATAGTGGCTTCTGAGTATACAAACTGGATTTTTCACTAAATTAGGAGATAAAGTCTAGGAGTGCACCTGAGGCACTGCAGACACAAGCTGTGCTCAGTTCACAGGACGGCACTACACTAGTCCAAAGAAAAACACTTCAGTATGTCTATAGTGTAGACAACACGTCATCAGCACAATTAGTTTTATAGTAGCAGCAATAGCTTTAAAAAAACACAGTACACAAAAAATGTGGCCTTTATTTCCTATTTATATCAGTTAAGTTTCAGTTTCCAGCTATTACATTTTATGAGGGGTTTTTTATCGTTTTGGGTTTTTTTTGCTAGGTAGAAAGTCTTTATCTTCTAGCACCATTGTATGATACTTAGCATACACACATTCCACTGATATTATATGATGACCTTCCCTGATATACTGGAGATCAAGAGTGAAACCTGGTATTATTTTCTTATATGCCAAAAGGCAGAAATTAAGGGCAGATTTTCTGGGGGAAACAAAAAAAAAAAGAAGTACGGTGATACACTGTGATATCTGACTCATAATTACAAACAGACCCACTTTATATTTTCAGGAAAACAGGGAAGTAACTAATTTAAGATCAAATATTTCAAAGCTTAAGTAATCTGAAAAATGTAATGCCGATTGAGCTCCTGTAAGAATGCTCACCATTAAAGCTCATACAGATAAAACTTTTCGTCTGTTTTCAGAAATAGCTGCATTTTTTTATCAATAAAGCTATTTTAATAAACGACTACAGTTCAAGGAAGATGTCAGTTAATCAGACTCAGGTATACTCTCAACAGCCATAAGAGATAATTAGCTGTCTGTGATAAAACTTATGAAAAATAAGAATTTTAATTCATTGCAATTGCTAAAAGCGTTTTTAATCCATGCAAGCATAGGCAGATCTAAGATTTATAGTCATAAATGTGCCAAATGCATGTAGTTCTGTCTGAATTACATTTTACAGGCACTTATCTGTGGTTGTAAGATATATGTCAAACGGACTGCCACATAAAAAGTACCATTGTACAATAGTTTCATCTGCACTTCCTTGCTGAAAATTCATAATAAATGTCACTAGCGCTAGAGCCTACAGTCACTCAGCTTTAATATTCTGGATCATGACCATGAAGACATATTCATGTGAAAAAAAATAGAAAAAAAATATAAAATTCCTTCAATGCAAGCTAAAATTTTAGAAATAAAACCTTGTCTGGTGGAAAACGCCATTGAAGATATAGATATGGAATGTAATAAGGAACAAGAAAAATATAACAGAGTGAGACTTCACCAGAATGAGAAAGAGTAGCTTAATAACTAGGCTTTTACCACACTTGCTCAGAGATTTCTCCCTCTTTTGTTTTCAATTCCATTCATGAAAACCTATAACTGAAAATGTGTAATAAAGGTTAAAGTTGACATAATCCATGACAGCAACATAATTTTACATAGTGAAGGGAATTGTGTTCACTGGGGAATGAAAGAAAATGGAGAGAAATGTAACATCTGACAAATTTTAACTGGAAACATTTTTGCTAAAGGGCAAGGATTCAAAAAGTACTTACATTTGGTTAAGAACAACTCCTTTCCTTTGTAATAGATATCCCTGATCAAGGAGAAGTATAATAATCACTGGCCTATCTGTAAATGGCCTTATCGAAAGCACACTGTGTTTTTAGAATGTATCTTGAATTTTTACCTTACGTTCTAAATTTCCTAACTGTCCTGTATTGAAGGTCTAAGAGGAGAAGTTCTTACTAGTAGAGATTTCCAATAAAGAATTCAAGTTGTGTCAAACTGTTTAACCCCTTCTAAATGCTTTTCATTTTTTGAGGTTGGTTTTATTTTGACAAACTGGAAGAATATCAGGCTAGCTTATTGCAATTCACAGTCAAGTTCTGATTTTTCTCTCATTCCAAATCTGAACCAAATGTTCAAGTGCTTTTCTTCTCAGTGCAGCATAACAAACCACAAGTGATACTGTACACCAAGCCCAAAATATATTCAAGTGATGCTGGCTATCTATGCTCTTCTTAGATTGTATCAGAGGGAGCCCACAGAAACTTACATGAAAACTGCTGATGATGGTGATGACAATGATGAAATATACATGTATACCTACATGGAAGTTGCAATCGATGAGGGTGGTGAGACACTGGAACAGGTTGCCCAGGGAGGTTGTGGATGCCCCATTACTGGAGGTGTTCAAGGCCAGTCTGGATATGCCTTTGGGCAACCTGGTCTAGTGGGAGGTGTCCCTGGCCATGCCAGGGGGGTTGGAGCTAGATAATCTTTAAGGGCCTTTCCAACCCAAACCATTCTATGATTCTATGACCTCCTGTGGTCCCCTCCAGCCTTAATTATCCTATGAACCTATAATTACCCTTTAAAAAAAAAAAGGGGAACATACAGAGAAACTGTGCCACATCACCAATATCAGATTTCATTGAATGTTTTTTTTTAATTATTTTTCTTGCCAGAAATGGCCATTACCTTACAGGACTGTGCCTTCCACCTCAAAATATTAATAATATTAAAATTCCTTCAAAACCCAGCACCTTTTTCTGATGACATTTTTGTCTCATTTCATGTTCTTCAAGGAGAAGAACAATATTTATTTAGGTCAATGTTCTCAGGTCTGTGCAATGATTTTGTCACAAATGCCACAGTAAACAAGTAGATGGACCTTGAGAGATCCTCTTTATTATAGCAGTCTCTGTTGTTTTTATTATTTGAAGTAGGATTCCCTTCATTTACACTACTATGTTTATTGTTTTACAGTTAATTCTAAAGTGTTACACTTCCTGAGTTACACTAACGTGGTGGAGAACATTGTGAACAGCGGAAGGACTTATTTTCTTAATAGGATAGTATTATTTTTTTCTTCCATTGAATAGGAATAGCCAAAATATACAAATACAAAGATACTAACAAAAATATTTGCAGACATGGCACCAACAGCATATTTTCATTAACATGCAAAACACTTTGACATCAAATGTGTCAGCATTGCTATCTAAACACTTGTACAATCCTCCTGCACTGATAAGACCAGTTCCAGTTTCCAATGAAATCAATGACAAGCCTCCTGCTAGCTTCAGTGGGCTATGGATCACGTCCACAGTACTTTTTATTAGAATTCCATACACTTTCCTAAGCCAAAATATGTGACTTACAAATATGCAAGCTGCAGCAAAGGCTCCATCTTGGTCTCTCTAAAAACGTTAACATATACCTTTAGGCACAGCACAGATACTCTAAGCTAAAAAAAATCCTAGCTCTTGGTTTCACAGGATAAAAACTACTGATACTCATGCTTAGGTCTCCTGAGTGTGAATCAAAAGTAAATTGCAAGGAGCTCTGTAACTGCCTAGGCAGCACTCAATTCTTACTTGCAACATCTGTAAAAAAATAATAATAATTGTTATTGGATCTGTGGAATAGAGGAAAATACATAAAAGAGGTAACTTTCTCCTGAGAATTAAGAGAAAATACTACTACAAAATACACAAAAGACAAAGGTTTATAAGAGTAAAGAACTGTATTAGAGGATAAAAGGCTTCCTGAGTTTCTAAAACACACAGCTGGTTGCACTGCATCTGTGTACTTGGAACAGATTTTTATTTTTAATTATAAGGTACCTGTGTTACTATCAAGTAGCTGTAATGATGATACTACATGTAAATTTGTCCTTTATTATCAGGGATGAGGAAACTCTGCTCTTTTGTGTCTTTTTTGTGCTCAGCTACTCAGTGAATATGTCACTGTCATTTCATAATAATGTACAAAGGTTATTACTAATGTATTCTATAGCATCAAGAAACAGTTAAGATAACAGATCCTGTAGGTTTGCCACAGTTATGGAATAAATGTAAGAATTGGTTAGGTCAGTGAATTCAAATCTGTGTCATAAATCAGAAAAGAACTTTCTCAATGCTGTTAGTTTTTCTTTCAAATACAGACAGTTGAAAAATTCTTGGTGGAACAGTCTTGTCTCCAAATGTAGTTTTGTTAAAAATGAAATTGAATAATGTTGATCTCAATAAAATTTTAATCTGGGAAAAAGTTAAAAAGAAACATTGAAGCTTTATTGGTTTGTTCTTAAAATACTGAAAAATTTTGTTATGCTAAGAGTTACATTTAATTTTTATTGTTTTGTCACATTTCAACATCTACAGGAATGTACTACTTTTTTGGTGATTGTATGTATACAATATTATACAGATTGCATAAATACCAAAATGTGGTCGGATACTTAGCCAGAATACTTGACTTTATTGAAACAAACAAACAAAAAAAACCACCACAAACAAAAGAAATCAAAAGTTCCATATTTTAAATCCATTTTGGAAAAATCTGCTTTTCATTTTGGTGAAGAACTTTATCTCATATCAAAATGTCACATTTTTCCATTAAATTAAAATTCCAAACACCACCAATCTTGGTATGGCTTCCAGAAAACTCATTATATGCCTGAGTTCACAGAAAGATGTCTGTGATTCTTTTAAATGTAAGAAAATGTAAAGGATTTGACAAAGTGACACATTGTATTGCTTTTGAACAAAGTGACATGTTTTTATGATATTAATAAGTGAGACTACATGCATATACTGGAGAAAACCATAAGCATATGAGGAAATATGATATTAATAAGTGAGACTATATGCATACTGGAGAAAACCATAAGCATATGAGGAAGGATAAGGACCCAAGGAAAACACCATTACGAATGGCTTCAAATTATTTGCCAAGAGGATGCTTATTTTAAGCAACTCTTGGAGCTTTTCTCCTTCTTAGGGAAGACAAATACATTGGCTTAGAAAAAGGAGGTGAACTAGTAGGTAACAGCAGTGTAACTTACTTATCATGGTACCACTTTTGCATTGCCCTCTGCATTACAAATCACAAAACCCCAGTCGCTGTTTGAGAGAAATTTTAAAAGCCTTCTACAAATTAGGTTACATGTGGGAGAAAATCCATATTCATGAATGCCTACCAGCTGTTCCACCGCATTAGGTGTGCTCCCAGAGCACAAGTTTAGTTCATCCAAGAGGAACCCACTTCATGTTCTCCAAGCCTGCTCTGGGGTGTGAACCAAAGCTGAGTTAGGGGGGAATGATAGGAACATTCAGTTCAAAAGGACACTCTTGATTTGAATGAAAATGCTGCTGTAGATGCATCTTCCACCTCTAGGTCAGATACAATCCACACAGAGAACTCAGCAATGATTTGCAAAAAATTTAAAGCTATGACCATATTTCGTGTCTCTCAGCATATACACAGGAAGAATGACAGGGCTCCAAAACTTACAGAAAAGGTGAGTGAAGCTTGGATGCTACCAGAAGAAAAACCATCAGCTTTTCTGCATATGTAATACTGCACTCTGAGCAAAAAAAAGAAAATCTTGTAAAAATCTTTCTATACTTCTCTCTGCTCGCTGAATCAATTACTGCTGAAATACATGTTTCTCAGAGGCAAGCAACAGAATTGAGCATGGTGAGATAAGGCACAGCAATGACAAAATATCTGTCAGCAATTGATGGTGCACTGAATTGGTTGAATTCCCACAATTCTGGGATTTTAGGAATAGTCACAAGGTGCATCCGTCAAATTGAGATGAGCATTTGCTCAATTTCTTGTGGTATTTAAACCAGACAGGTTTGGCATAAAGAAATGTTTTAGATTTATATACAGCAGGTATATAAAACATTAACAGGCTTGGTTGTGTTAAACAAAAACTAATTGGCAGTATCCATTCTCCTCATGGCAGATATGAATCTTTTTTTGTTTTTGTTACACTGCCTAACTTATTAAGACTTTAATAGTCCACATAATTTAGTATATATCTTCCTTCCACTTGTGTGAGAAGTTAGTGAAAAGGTTCTGATCATTCACTGAAAATTTGTATCACAGGAGATGGCTAGTTAAACCTTGATTTTTTTCCTAGACTGTAAAAAAAGCATATTTTAAAACATACACATTAATTCAAGCATGTTGTACAAATACCTTTCTCCAAGACTGCACCATCTGGAAAAGATAACCAAAACTTTCATATTTTTATTACAGATATATATGCAAAAATATAAGTAAGAAAAATATGTAACTATATACATATACATATTTCAGAAATCACTCAATTGCCATAAAGAAGGAAGGATTTTCAAGAAAGTTTAGGGGAAACTTAAAACAAATCTCTTCAGTTTATTGATGTGTTACTGGAGATGCTGTTCAGAATGTGAATTATTCATAACCCAGAACTGTCAGAAGTTAACTTTAAATACCTGAGGGGATATCTAGTCAAAGCAGATAGTTTTGGGGTGTTCACATTTCAGCATGACATTATCAAGACTCACATATTTCAATGGTAAGTTGCCTATGATGCTAAATTTGGTGTAGAAGAATATGGAAGTGTTTTTCATAAAGAAAGTTTGACTAGAATATGAAGGGAAAAGTAGTGTTTCTGTCACTTTCACAGATAAAAGAGCATGAAGAAAGATGCAGAAAAGGAATTTTTGGGTGAGACTTCATAGTTAGATAGGCAGGATGATATATCAAAAGGTCATTATGCCATTCTAATATTAATATCAATTTACAGCAATATAAAATCCCAGATGATCCTAATATGGTCAACTATTTTATTACTCTTGGAATTGAAAATTTAAATTCATTATTTGTTTCCTTAAAAAATACTTATTAATTACGAAAAAACTCCTTTGTGATGAGGGTTAATAAATTGCCTTGAAAAATGAATTTTAAAAACCCCTAATTGTCCAAGAAGCATATTTTTATGATTTTACCGATAGTATTAAGTGTTTTCTTGGTTCAGAATGGTTTTTTTTTTGCTTCAAAACTCATGTCTAGTAAAGAATATTCTAAAAGATTAAGCTGTAATATTTTCTATTGAAGTTGAATAAAAATACAATATACTGAAATTCGGATAATTTAACTCCTATTTTACTTTTCTTCATGTCTTTAGTTATGACTAATCATTTCAGATTGGCACTCAAATGGTTTCTTTAATCCTCAACATTTTCAGAGGATAACCATTATTTTTTCCTAGTTCAATGCAGGTTTTAATTTTATAGGGACCATCACCTCAAAGGATAAATTACAGTGGAGTGAGATTTACAGCAGAGCTCTTCTCCCAGAAGCGTTACAACATAAACTGCTATGGCAGAAGGATTTAGAAGACAAAAAGAACAGTCTATTTTGCAGATGATGAAGGCATGGCAGGGGAATGAAATTTTAGACATTTTTTAAAAAGAAGGAGAGAATGATGCCTGGGGTATTTAATATGCAAAGTGTTGCGAGTTTGCCGTCTGAGGACAGCAGTGTACATTCAGCACAGAAATGAGAGAATCAGCTCAAGTTAGTGGTGGATTAGGAAGGACACAACAGAAATTCTTGCCTCCTGCTGAAGTCTTAAAGGGAATGGTTTAGTCAGGAGTGTAGCTCAATGCTAGCTCATTCTTCATCTTCATATCCATGCTTGCACTTCCTCATCATTCCAATTTCTGTTTAAGAAGACTATAAGGCAAAGACGTGTCATCCATTTCTATGAGCTTATTTGCTGATGGTCATCTCAGGACTGTGAAAATGTCTGTATTTTTGGGGGAAAATCTTAGCTTCCCTTCCTTCTCAATTTGTATAACCAACAGCTTTGTTTCATTCCAGTCAGTTGTGTTATTCTAATTTACATCAATGAATATTTATGTCTAAAAATCTTTTAACAAGCACTTCACTCAAGTAATGTGGATATTCATCTCATGTAACTGCATATATCTAGCCCTATTCATCTATATCTATGTGGGTCACCCCAGTCTCCTTCTATAGAGAAGAGAAAAAAACAGTTACTTTTAGGACACAATTCATCTAATTTGGTTTCAATATCTACCTTAAGGTGAGATGGATGATCCTCTAGAAATACATACAAGGGAGGTCTAGGGTGACTGGATTAGATAAAGACATGCACATTGTACATGTCTTATTTAATTAGATTTTTTTTCCTCTAGATATATTACTATATAATGGTATTCATAGTCATAGAGAAAGGAATGTGTTTGGTCTTTAAAAAGGACAAAAATGCATGCTTTATGTCTTTCTTACAAGTGTTAGATAAAACCGAAGTGCTATGGGGAGAAATTAATGCCTCTTTGAAACAAAGTTGACCGACCAGTTTTGAGTCCATGTGTCTATCACGTGAGCTTTATACCTTGATCTCATGCAACAAAGGGCCAAAATTAAATGACCTTTTAAGTCAGGACTTGTCTTTCCCCTCAGTTTTCTATTACTTTACCATCACAGGAAGTTGTTTTGAATGTAATGCACATGGATTCTGTTTTGCTAAATCTTAGAAAGGCCGTTGTTTTCTTATAAAGTATTGAGTAAATAATGTATTTATTTTTTATATTGCTAACTTACTATGCAGAAGTTCACTCCCAGATCTCAGTGTTTGTGCAAGATGTAACCAAAATCTACTAATTGTACCCTCTTTGCTAGAGAAGGGTCTATGCTTCGTTCTAGTACCTATTGCTTAAGAAAGATTGCTTCTGTGAAAAATAAAATAACTTTTCCTGCCTAGGGAAGGTGCAGAAGTAAACTGACGATCCTGTTTCTGACTACAATAGGTCATGTTCTATTATCATTTACAGTAGCGTAAAGCCTGAGTTATTTGAGAATGAAGTGAGGTGAAACTATATGGCAGTCCTGAAAAGAAAAAAAAAAATGAAAAAAGAAAAGGTTTCATCTTTATAAGGCACAGATGGAATACCCAGCTATATATCCGTACTGCTTTGGGTAGTCGTGCCTCTGTTTGGGCTCAAATTCACCAAAGTGATCTGGGTCAGCCACATTCATGCCATAAGCATAAGCATTAGCATCTCTGCTTTATCTGTTGCATCATAGCTTGCTTTAAAAGCAATGAACACCAATTACCTAGTAGTAACCCACAAATTTTTACTTCACCACAACAGAGTTTTAACACATATCTCATCTGAATAATTTCCTCCATCTTCCCACCTCTGGAAGAGACACTTTCTGTCCTCCTGTCCCTGTGTGAACTCTGAACTGGCCAAGCATGACGCTTCCTGTCGCTTTTGAGTCTAATGAAGGTCTGTGACTATAAGATTTGATATAGATGTACCATCAGCAGATGACCAAGCAACTCCTTGGCCTTGGTATAGGGGAGCAATGACTGTACTTGCCCCTTCAAACAGACCATGGTGGAAAGAAAGGTAGTCATGACCATACCCTTCATATTCAACATGAAGTTCCAAAGCAGAAAACGAGCATGTAACTAGACCAGTATTCTATCATACCATTGGCCTGAGGGACCATCATGACTCTTCCTGCGGCCACTGGTGTTTTTCCTTTTCTCAAGGAATTACTGAATCTGCAGATGTCATGGGCCTGTGGGGCAGTGCTTGAGAGGGATTTATAGAATCCTAGAATGGTTTGGGTTGGAAGGGACCTTAAAGATCATCTAATTCCAGCCACCCTGCTTTGGGGAATTGTGTGTGGAATCACCTTACATAGTTTTACACATCTAAAAGCTTCCAGTCTAACCTTGTTCCTTAGTTTTTTTCTCTAATTAATGGAGAGGAAGAGGCAACATTCAAAAGTAAACTGTTACATGTCTCTCAGAACTTGAGGCTTTGGGGTAGCATGAGAAAAATGGTATTGAGAAGGTTTAAGACTGTTTTCATTTTTTTACTACCTGAATCAACATCACACTGATGGCCCTTGCTCCAGCTTTTCTGCACTAATCATGTCTTATTTCAACATAATTCCCATTATTTATGCCCATTGGAACAATTAATTATACTGGGTTTGTGTTGATCAGCCAATCAAAGAATTTCACTCAGTTTGGATTGGTGTTAGACAATACTTACAAATATTTCCCCCTCAGATGTGTAACAAAGACTGTCAGACTTTATAATTCATCACCGAATGGATGAACTTACCGGTGTAATTCAAAGAAGTCTACAAAGGCAGTGTTTTCAAATTTGTTCAACTTTATTGTAGGAATGAAACTAAATGATAAAAAGCATCAAAAGGATCATTTTTCAGAAGTATAAAGTAACAGTAAATAATAGATTACAAGAAAGTACATTGTTGCTGTTTACTGGCTTTGATTGTCACCTTTATAAGTATATGCACTAAGAAAATAATTATTTTGCAGAATTCTTATTGGCACAGTAATACATTAAAAGCACAGTTGAAGCTCTACTATCATCTTATTACTGCACAACATTGAATCCCACCCCATCACAGGGTATCCTTAAGTGTGCCATATCTGAACAGCAACAAAATATTAAAGATTGCATTACCGTTGAAATTCCTAGTATAAAAATAAAGAAATAATAACTACATACCATAAATGAAACCTGAAAGGTCAAAATCTGTATCTGTTACTTCCATACAAAGTAATTTAATTTCTCTGCATTCACATGCATGAATTTTAGCAATGTATTTAGCAGTAGTAAGGGACTTTACCAAGAGTTTTTCATTTGTTTTTCTTTTATTCGATTAATCAAATTTTGCATATATTATATTATACATTTCTTCAGTAGCACCTTTACCCAGCTGTACTTTCTTTTTCATTAAATACAGATGTGGATAATTTTGCTGACTAATTTTCAGCAAAATTTATTTTAACTATGTTCAGTAGAGCTTTTGGTTTTCATCAAATAAAGACCTGCCCATAAAATGAGACAGTTCCATTGTAACAAAGAAGTATTTATCTTGAGCCAGTAACTTGAAATAATTTTTAAAGCAATCTAGTGTCCTAACACTGTAAAACCAAATCTAGTTTTGGGTATAAACAGAAGTATTCCATATCAGAGTAACTTGGTCCATTGTTATCTCTTCTGTAACAGATAAACAGAAGTTCTCTGATAATCCGAATTAGATGCTCAAATTTTATCATGAGTCCAAGACATGATTTCAAAACATTATGTTTTATTAGCATGGACTAGATGTAAAATATGTCAGTTGAGAGGATTTTGCATTCAAAAGGTTGGCTAAAATGATAGAATAGAGATCATTAGGACGGAACTGTCTGAGAAACAGAAAATACCACATATGTGCACAATGGTCTGAGGTTTCGATGAAAGGTCAAAGCCAGGAGGCATCAGTCACTTAGATTCTTTCAAAGATAATAAAAGAGTGGCCTGGAAAAACAAACTGAGTCTTTTTTTTAGGCATAAGCCTAAAAAATATCCTGGTATGGAAAAAAAAATTAATAGGGGTCAAACACATTGAGTTCTCAAATCCCAGATCCTGAGCAGGACAAAATAAAACTTTCAGATCCCCACTAGCATTGCAGATGTACTCCTTTTTCAAACATCTTTTGTAAAATTAGTTCGTGAAACAAATCAACAAAATCTTTTCACATTTATCTTTTCATATACCAGTGAGATGCTGCTGAAGGCACACTAGCTGTTCTTTTAAAAGGGATTAAGGATTGCTCAAAAGAGAGGTCCTATTTTAACTTGGAAGTGATTCATATGACCTTGTTGCACAAGATTTCTCACAGAACATGTTTTGGGAAAAAATGACTGTTGCATTTTGTTGTGTACTCAGTCAGGAAAATCACATCACAGGCTATATATATGTCAGCAAACAAACTTATTTATTTATTTATCTTAGGAATACTTCAAGCCTGGGTTCTTTCCCAATGCTCTTGCACCATTCACTTCCGCTGAAAATCATAGAATCGTCTAGGTTGGAAGGGACCTTTAAGATCATCTAGTCCAACCATTGAAAATGAGGATAAATAAGACCTTGGGATATATTTCCTTCTGCACACACATGATTAGGGATCTAAATTCCATTTTCAACAATGAAAAGAGACTTTTACAGGTAAGGTAAACAACTGTAAAGTAACAAATAACTGCATCTCAGCTACTCAGTGTTACTTTCCATGTGCCTTTTCTTGTCCCACAGTATCCCACAGAATACGTAATGTACTGTGACATAGCTTACCTTAATAAAAGAGCATTGACACTGAGATTTTGACCAATCATATTTCCATGGAAACCTACTGTGGAACACACGATGTACAATGACTACTTACAGTCTGGTAACTGCTGATTTGTCAAAACTCTTAGGTTCCTAAATGCCCACATCCCATGGCCCTTCTAAAGTAACTACAGAAAAATTTGCAAATGCAAGGGTAGATTTATTTTTTTGAAAATCAAGGTAAGGAAGTTAAAAGCCTGGCTCCTTACTTCGATAGAGGTATGACAAAGTGATTGCAACAAAGGGAAATCAAAGCAACAGACTCCAATTCACCATTAACACACCAAAGGGCTGTTGGGAGTGGTCTTAAAAGTGTAAGAAACAACTTTTCTGTTATTGTAGGGTAGATGTGAATGTAGTATTGGGTTTAAAGAGTTTGTTTCCTGTATGGAGATACTACTGGAGTCTAAAAAACTTAAGAGAAACAGTCCAAAAGGCCCTATGTGTTTCGCACACACAATATAGATGTATCCATTTTGAATAATAATCAAGACTAGTGTTCTGTACAATGCTCTGCATCCTGATTCTCCTGTCCTGCCCCACTTGCAGTCCTTCCAGCTACTAAACCTCAGTTTGAAGAAAGAAAGTTACACACATGTTAAGCGTATATTTCCACAAATCAGTTTAGGGTCCTGTTAATATCTTAACTGACTTGGCAACACTGCCCCATAGAAACCTTTTAACTCAATTAATCAGTTAACAGTTGCAGTGTGCTTCAAAACACATTTAACTGTTTCAATGGTCTTCCTGTAACTGTGGTTGATAGTTACAACATATAGGGCCCGACTTAAACAGTCACTGTGAGATGTACCTGCATTCAAGGGTCTAAATAGCGTCTCTTTGTTGATGGGAACAAAGACAAGTATCTTTACATTTTGAACTTCAAACATGTAAATTACTTCTGGAGGAAAACAAAAAATCCTCCTGAAAAGGTTGTATGTATCCATGTTAACTTTTAAACTAGTTTATCTCTGAGATAAACATTTGAAATACAATAAATTCCATTTAAACCGAAAAAAACCACCTTTTTTACTATGATGGTGATCAAGCACCGAAACAGGTTCCCCAGAGGGTCTGTGGAGTCTTCATCCTTTGAGAGATTCAAAACTCAACTGGACACAGCTTGGGCAACCTGCTGTAGGTGACCCTGCTCTGGGCAGGGAGTTGGACCAGGTGATCTCCAGAGATGCCTTCCCTGTTCAGCTGCTCTGTGATTCTGAGTTTCTGTGAAGTAGTCACACGTAATCTTACCTCAGCTTCTTCCTGCACCAGAGGAGCAGAATATAGTTTGTCCTCTATAGCAGTACAGCATGCATGAAATTTTGAAGGACAAGGAGCCAGTGGAAGAAATAAACTGTTTTTTCTGGAAAATCTCTAGGGTTTAACCAGTCAAACACACTGAAAGCAACATATGAGAGAAGTGAGAATGCTGTGTGGAAGTGTATGTAAATTATAAAGGTGACATCCCAAACATCTGCATACACTATCAACGTTTGGCAATCCAAAGACACCTTTAAATGCAATACTGTCATGGAAAGTTCAGTCACAGAATTGTCTCTTGGAACTGAAAACTCCAGTCAGCACTAGAAGGTATCACTGCATAAAAAGATGGACAAATCCTATGAAGTTTGATGTGGCATTCTAACATGTTTCAAGAAAGCACTTGCACTTCTTCACAAAAGGGAAAGCATACTCTGTATCCATTACAGTTTTCATGTTCAAATACAAGAGTAGCTTGCAAGTGATTTCAATAAATTCCTAAATAAATAATCAGTGAGGATTCTTACCACTTTGCAACACAGGATGAGAGAAGTGGAAACAATAAAAAAAATCCTGAAAAAAAAACCTCAGTGAGTATTGAGATATGTAAAAAGAAAGGCATCATCAATGAGAGTAATGCAACTGCATCTAACTAAAGCATGACACTTGTATTTTCTTATACTAAAATGGAAAGTCTTTTAAAGCCAGTGGGTCTTTAAACCCTAATACTGAAACTGAAAGGTGACAATCTGAGGGCAGCAAGAGCTCCAGTTCTGAAATTGAAACTGAAAAGAGACAACCCAGAGGCAACATTCATTCAAACCCTGATGATCAGTCTGAAAGAATAGAGCTCGAGGGCAAAAAACACTCAGACCCCGGCAGTAAATTTGAAAGGAGAGAGCTTTAGGGCAGGAATTGCTCAGGCCTTAATAATGAGCTGGGATGGACAGATCTTCAGGACAGCCCCCACTCAGGACCTGGGACTGGAAAGGTACGGAGTTAGCAGGGGAGACTGTGCATCCTACAGCCTCTGATAATGAGCCTCACTGAACCTCTGTTATAGTCTAGCCATTACCAAATACTGAATTTAAATGAATGCACTGCACTGCATACTAAAGGGTCTGGAATTAGAATGAAGTAAGGGCAAAAGCATGAGAGGCAACACAGCTCATCCAAGAATGATACTATAGCCTTCAGTGTGCAAATCCAAGCTATCACTTTATATTAACAAAACTGACTGGTCAAAGAGTTGCCTAATGCGAGATATGTCTAATCAAATGGCATTTTCCTTTTTCAGGATATTCAAAATCTGCAGTAAAACTTAACAAAAGTGACTTTTTCTGCACAGTACATAGGCTATATAGCTGCATTTGCTTTGTTTTGTCTTACTAGTAATAGTAATCACACCCAGACTGCCCAAGTTAGGTATCCTGGTATCTAAAAGAGAGATGCTTCTTCCCTGCTATGCAATCCTGACTTAATAAATCAGGATCCTAAAATTCATATGTAAGGCAGTTGAGTGTTAGAAGCACCCTGAAGGCCTCCAGCGGGCAGCTTGAGGCCCAACAGTGGTCAACTGCTCTGAAGACTCAGTTTAATAAAGGAGATTTTGGAGTTGCGCTCCTTGAAAATCCTCTGTTTTCAGCCAATTAGTATCTAATGTCATAAACACTCCCTGACAGCTATTGATAACCAAAGCATAAGCTCTGGAATAAACCTAAAGAACTGCAAAATGGAATTATACCTCTTTAAATGCATAATTACTTTCACTGCATGTTTCATTCTATTACATACTGAATCAGGCTTCATTTTTTGTGGGTTTTTTTTCCTTTCTTAAAAAATACCTCCAATTAAAAGCATGTCCACTTTTCAGAGCCAACTGCAACTGGTTTTAAGGGGGTTTGTCACAATATTTCAACCATTTCAAACGTATGCTGAGCGTGCTATTTCTTCATAGGAAGTAATAGGCTTCCAAACCTTTATTCTCATTATCCGCAAACTATTTTTGGTTTTAATTTAGAAATGGGATTACTTGTAAATTCTTCCCATGTCCACAGATTCTCTTTTTTCCTTTAATGAGGTAGCAGTTGATGCCTCTTATTGGGAATGTCTGACTGTTCTGCTTCATGGCAATTCTTATATATTCAAGAATTATGGAAGTAATCACGCTCTGTAGGAATACATCCCACTACAGCTAGTGATACGGTTCTCAGATTTCCAATTTACATGTTTTAAATTAATGACGGTTTACTCTGCTGTATAATAAAATGGGTAGTTATCACTGGAGCTAATTCATTACATAGTACTTTATTTCTGAGATTCACAGTCTTTCCATGTACAGGACACAAAGTAAGCAATTACAATAAGCATACATCTGTTAAGATATAAGGAAACGTTTAGAGTAGCTAAACCAGTCTTTGAAAAGACACTTATCACCATGTCATTTAAAAGACTTTTAAAGAATGTATTTGTCATCTGAAACCGAGTAGAAAAAAAGTAAATTGGGAGAAACTGAGAGATGGAGCCCCCTGATCATTATATACAGTCTCATTTTTAATATAATGTGGATTTCATTCACTAGTAGAATCATAGAATGCTTAGAGTTTGAAGGGAACTTAAAGATCATCGAGTTCCAACCCCCCTGCCGTGGGCAGGGATACCTCCTACTAGACCAGGTTGCTCAAAGCCCCATCCAGCCTGGTCTTGAACGCTTCCAGGGATGTGGCTTCCACAACTTCTCTGGGCTACTTGTTCCCACCCTCACAATAAAGAATTTCTTCCTAATGTCTCATCTAAATCTACCCTCTTTCAGTTAGCCCTCATCCTACCACTAAACTCCCTGATAGAGTCCCTCTCCGTCTTTCCTATAGGCCCCTTTTAGGAACTGGAAGGCCACTATAATGTCTCCCTGGAACTTTCTCTTCTCTAGGCTGAACAACCCCATCTCTCTCTGCCTGTCTTCATAGGAGAGGTGCTCCAGCCCCCTGATCATCATGGCCCATAGTAGTTTCATTTATACCATTTGTTCAGCACTGCCTTCAGCATTTAAGGGAAGATCAGACTGATGTTGCCTGGTCTCCAACATAGCACTCAATAAATATCCTTGAACATACTTTGCACCACCTTTTCTCTTAGTATACAAGAAAACTGAGTATCTTTATCCTTCAGAAAAGTTAAGAAATGGCCTTTGGTCTTTGGAGTCCTAACAGGTTAGCTGTAAGCAGAACAGCCAATGCAAATCACCTACCAGAGGAAGAAAATCCATATAGAAAGGGAACTATCATCTACCTGGTGATTTTTCCGGCTTGCAGTGCTGTCTCATATTTAAGGGGAGAAACATTAAGCTCAGCATTTGAACTAGAAAAAGATTCTCAGTTGAATATGGCTATAATTACCTAGTAGATACACAGATACTACTTTAAATGACAAAACTTAAATACGGGCAAAGAAAAGACTTCCCTCAAATGTTATCTGCTTTGTTGTTTTATCATCATTTGCAATGATTAAAAATATATAAATACTACAGCTAGGGCATAGGACGAGGTATTAGAGCTTTTAAAGGGAACTTACAACACTGAACAAATAGTAGTATTCATTTAATCCATGTGTGTATAGTTACAATGCTGAAAGAGCAATACAAGTGGAGAGTGTTCCCCATAGGTGAACAGCTGTCAATTACACAACCATCAGTCTTTCTCAGAATTGTTGGCAATGTTCATCTTTACAGTATTTAGGTCCTTAGTCAAAGTCAGCGGAGTTGGGCCTTGCTGCAATTTGCAATGGAAGAACAAGGAAGCGTTTTAATAAGGTTAGGAGGCTTTTTCCACAGTGTATATATATTTTCATATGGAGTTCCTTAACTGCTTTTCTTAATTACTATTCTCAATTTAAATTAAGTTAGACTCCAGAACTCACAGTGTTTTATCAAGAAAAACAAAGTAATTAATTCCTAAGCGTACATCTATTTCTTTCTTACAGCATTCTATACTGCTAAATATTTATCTAATAAGGTAAGTTTTGTTAACTATTCTACTATTTCTACTATTCTACTATTTCTAACTAGGATAATTTTAACATTTTTTGGTGTAAGTTATGTGATCATCTCTTTTCCTCTTAAAGGCAAATAATGAATATTCTACATAAAGTGACATTTTGAAAGGCAGATTATACTGCAGTCTTAAAACTCTCAGTAACTAAAAAGCCACTGGTACATTATGGAAGTATTGAAAATAGCTGATTATTATATAACAAAGGAAAAGATATTTCCGAGTATGAGCAAGTCCGTGCTCTCTCTTTTATAAAAGAAGTTGATCTAATAAAAGACTTCAAAGCTGTAACATTACTGTTTGAGAAATGTTATGCTTGCTGCTTTAGTCAACAAAGCAAATTAATAACAGAATGCTCAAATCCTTACTGTGATGCAAAATATTTTCAAGAGGCAAGAACTTATTTTTTAGTTCAAAGTTAGAGAAAATACAATTGAAATTGCGATTTATTGAAGTCTTTGGAGAAATAAGAGATATTCTGAAGTTGCACAAATAAAGTCCAGTCACCAGCACTATGCTAGATTAAACGTCAATATGAAATTCTGAATCAAGGAATCACATTAGTGGAAGACTTAATCAGGATGTTATCTCAGACACTGAATTCGGGTTATGGCCAAATATCAGACTCTTAGACATGATTCTTAAATTCAGCTTGTTTAGCTAAAAACATTCAACTTCAACAGAAATGGTATGTGCATCTCAGCATCTGCTCCTTGTTGTAGTTTAGGTCATTTTCCATTCAATCTATGAACCAGTATAAAAAATTTGACATCTTAGGAAGTACAGGCTGTAGCTGGGCATTGACTGTAAAACCTTTTGGGCAAAATAAACGACTTAGAGTTATTCTGAAAATTACTTTACATGCATGATTTTATGCTTCTAAATTAAAAGATATGGCAGCTCATTCCTACCTCATTCATGAGCCTGCCATTGTAAGCAAAAATAAAAAAAGTATGTTTTTATATCTATATGAAAACACTATGTGTATATTAGTATACACACACTTATTCAAATCGGTATAGAACTTTTTCCCAAATACACCTTTTTAAAATCTAAAACTAAAATTTTAATACAATGCTGATCTAGTTCTATTGCATATAACAAGTAAATTGGGAACCAAGAGCTATTATTTGAAGACTAAAAGGTAATATTTTCTTTTCCTTAACTTTTTTTATGTACATTTAAGTAAAATATCCCTGGTTAGTTATTAATGAAACCTAAAGAAAATATTTTTAAAGTAAAAAAAAAAATCTCCATTTAATAAGATGTGAAGTCTTTTATTTGCTTTTTGTTTGCTTATGGGGGTACCTTCTCTGCAAACATCTCAGAACACAGGACATTTCAGTTAGGAAGATTTACAGTGTTGAAGCATTTGCTTGAAAATGTAAAATACAAAATCAAATACAATAGGACAGGGGAAAAAAAAAAGAAAAAGACATATATTTTATTTTGAACGGGTCATTTTTCAAATAGTGAATTCAACCCTTTAGAGTCAACACAGAAGTCCATGTAATAAAATTTCAAAACAAATATAGTGCACAACATATTGAAAAAGGTTTACCAGCTTTAACAAGAGCATTCTCTTCTTTCATCAAACACTTCTCTGCAGCTTTTGAGAAAATAGATCTGTACACAAAACACTGCACTGCCTCGACAAACAAAGCAATACTCGACATGAATTCATGAATAGACAGCAGTGTTAGTGCCAATGTTCACAATGCACCACATGCTAACATTCAGCATTAATGTCTTGAATTAAAGCCTAATGAACTCATTGGGAGAGTTTCCACTGAGGGCAGTGAGCTGTGGATCAAGCCCATGGTGTACAGCTTAGTGTGCTTCTCACGAGGCTTTGCATCAGGCAATGTGACTCTACCTGCATTTGAACATCACCAGCTCAGGCTCAGTAATGCAAACATGACTACGACTTTCTTCTAGCAGGAGTCACTGGGGATTTTAAAGAGGGATAATTATCCTATCTGTTTCACAGGCAGTGAGGCTAAGGCTCATAGGCTCTCCAACCTCCATCTCTCAGTCTGCATACTGTGTTTCTTCTTCCCCTGCTACAGCATTTCCACTGTAACACTGGAAAATTAACAAATCCATTTGCAATTAAGAAAAATTCCTTTGTTTGAGGATACAAGGAATGGCCACAGAACTACTGAAAAGTGTTTAATTATTGTGAGTTTAGAGCAAAGCATGTTATCTATTTTTTCCTTTTTTTTCCAGCAAAACCTCCTTAGAAATCAGAATAAAGAGTTTGAAGAGACCTGTGCAAACGCTTCCCGCAGATCTGCTCTACAAGTATAAATTCCACTCTTGACTAGCTGTTTAATAATTAACCTAATGTATGAGGTCTTCCTGAAGGTGGGATCAAGCAAGTGGGCTGATGGGGATGGTTACAAAGCACATACAGATGCTGGAGATGGCCATGTGTATATAAAGTGTTAAAGGGAAGCACCAACAGAAAAAAGTAGAAGAACATAAGACATCTAGCATGGACTGCATTCCTTTGCAAATTATTATAGGTCTTTTGGTGAAATATCAAAACCGACACAGTAATTGCCTACATTTGTTTAAGTAAGTATTTCCCAGATCCTTGCCAACTTAACTGACGATTAGCTTTCCTGCAGTATCTTCTTGTCTGTACTTTTAGAAATAAAATTTAGATGAAGGACACATGCTGGGACACAGCATCCCCTCTCATGCTGTAGGTTATGTTAAAGACTCTAATAAAGGTGTAATAAATTAAGTAACATTTTCAGAAAGTTATTGTTTTATGCTGTATCAGCTATTTAAAAAATAAAGTGGAAAGACGTCAATCTGTCACTGAAGGAAGACAGAGCTGCTGGTGTCTTAGCCTTTCTGAAAGGCAGTCCTCTTTAAAAAAAAATCTGAATTTGGTATTGGGAACCTGGCTATAGATCCTCATCAAATATCCTTACATCCTCTAGAATTCTCATTTTCTTTGATAAAGGCATACCAAGTATGCATACCAGAAACCACCTGCCTAACACAAGAGCAAATGCAAAGAAGCCTTCCGTCACTCCTCAGGCCTCTTGCCTTTCCCCACAGCTCTCTGACAGCATCTTTATTAAAGAGTATCACCATCCACTTTCCTCCCCTGTCCAAATTCCTCCTTTTCTCCCTGCCTCAATGTTTCACTATGCACATGCAGATTATAGAAGGCAGCCTTTATACTCGATTCAAGGGTAGGGCTGCTATAATTTTCCCTTATTTCTCAGCAAAAGTCCAAGAGGAATATTCTCACACTGCTGCAAAGACAGACTAGAGCACCCAAATCAAGCAGCATTACTCAGTGAGCATACCTCATTTTAAGGATTCATTTATTGCCGTTACTCCTGTTGAGCATCTTTCTCCCCAATGCAAAGCTAGAATTGTTTTATTCACAGTACAATTCAGTCACTGTGGAATCGGTGCATACTAAATGTACCCAGCACCTCTTAAAAATAAGGTAGCATCCAGCAAGACATGGGGTTTCTGCCAGTTTAATTTCTGACAGTGTTTCCATTGACTTACAGTATTTTTTTTAGCATCCAGCAACGGCAGAGAGAGTGCTAAAGTAGAGTGTTTGCAAATTAAATGGAAAAACCTAAGGCAGGCTCATTTTCTCTTGAAACATTCTTGTGTGTGTGGAAACGAAGATTTGCATGCATTCGTATTCGATAGAAATGACTGGGCAGGGGATAATATCGCTACATGAATTTTAAAGCTTTCAGACACCCACATCTCTAACTGTTTCAGTCCAATTGCTTTGTAGATAATGCACTATGCTTAACTCTTACTAGAACACCTGCTTCATAATGCTCAATCTTGACATTAGAAAATTAATTAAAATATATTAAATTCATAATACTGCATCATTCCGCGTAATGCAACATTTAGTGCTAAAGAGCAGCTATTGAATGACACTTCTGGTGAATGGAGCCAGAATGTCTGGTCATTAGATGATACCAGCAATATTTTAGGTAGTAAACAGATGTCAAACGAATTCATCAATACAAATAAAAATCTGCTTAACAGGATCTAAACCCAATCTTTTAAAGCATCAGTAATTTAATTGTGCTTTCCACACACAAAGTACGAACTTATATTTTTTACTTGGAATGACCTTTGTTTTAGAATGATACAACAACAAAGCAAGGAAGAGAGGAAAACAAATATTCAGGAAAGCCTCCAAAACCAACACAGTTCCTCCTTCCCTTGCGATGGGCTGCAGAACCTTCCAGTAATACATTGACTGTCATCTTCCAGACCAGCAGCACACAGAAAACAATATTGCTATGATGACATCCAGTATAAAGACACACAACCCATTTCCCTGTTGATAGTGTTCATAAATGAGAAGATTGGATGGAATGAACTAGAGTATATCTATAAGTGAAGAAACATAATATAATTACACTACTCTGACACCTTCTCCGTATTGTGCTTTCTCCACTTTCATCCTTCCTATTTAAATAATCTATTTCCAGAAATGAAGAAAAAAACGAAAGCTTATGGGCTTGTTTGAATTTGCATCAGTTTGCTGTAGGGTTTCAGGTGCTTTGCTTTATCTTCAGCACTCAGTAATAATTAGTGAAAACTCAGCCCTGAATTTAGAAGCCAATTTTTCTACAACGAATACAGAGTCCTGGATTACACAGAAAACTAGAATTCAGTGGAATTAAGTACTGTGTAGTCTTAAATACTATATACATTTCCCTTGTACTTCTGTTGTAAAAAGAAGTTGTCTAATCTTTTTGTCTTCTCACAGTGATTCTAACATATTTTCCAAGCTGTTTGGACTTTTGAGTATGGTGATGTTCCTCCTCAACATGCTTTCAGATGCCAAATCCTACAAAAGGTACACATTCAACATCTCTGTATAAATTTAATGTTCTATACGTGTTGGAAAAGACCCCCTACTCATGTAATTTTCTCTAGATTATCCTACAGGCATTCTTTTCCATACAGTAAATATGATTAAATTTTTAGGGCCACACAAAGTTCTGGGATTTTTTGTTAAACACACTTCCTTTTCAGCCATCTCCCATCACCCACTTCTTCACTATTTCTATGAGAAATCATAAGGAAAATGATTGAAAAATACTTGTTGGTAGCAAATATTGGGGAAAAAAAAAGGAGTTTTTTGCAGGAAAAATTGTAATTTTGTTAATTTATATCCTAAAAAAATAAAATTTGAAAGTTTATTTACATTTTTTTTCCTTCAAAATTGTATCTTAAAAATTTGGTTAAAACCCAAGCCAGACTAATATGAATTTTTAATTTTATTTCACTGGTGACTATTCAAAGTTCTGCCTTTTATACATAAAAGGGTAAGAACGCACAAGGGTAAGAATGTAGTTTTGCTATTTCAGATTTGTGGAGAAATTGAGGAAGATTTCCCTTTCACCTCTACTAATTATTTTATTTCCTGTTAGTCTTTTTATAGCTACCCAGAGTTGGCAACTTGGGAACAGCTAAATCACCACATCCCAATAAAGCGGGCCAGAATTACCTCACCATCTTGGCCGGTCAGGTTCAAAAGCTGATGTTCAGGCAGCATGGAGCTCTGGCTATATTTTTCTTCTCCGTATGCTCTTTGAGGTGATTTGTACTCTTTGAGGAAAAATATCTACACAGTGACCAATCTTGCCTTATTCTTTCACAGAACATGGGACAGCTTTTCCCTTGACCCCCCAATACTCCCAATGTGAACAGTCAGAAACTTGCCCAGAGAAAATTATACAGATCTTTTTTTTCTCTCTCTCTTTTTTTTTTCCCTTCTTTCCTCTTTTCTCTGGATTCACTTGGTATTCTCTTGCTATATAATAGGCTGACCTACTTCTTTCCATTTAACATACTTTTAATAGTTTCATCATGTACAGTCAAATAGTTCTTGATGTTGTCTATCAGCATTGCTTTTCATCATTGTAAAGTTCTCTTTGGCTCTTCTGTAATTATACTCCTGCCTTCTTCTTGTCTGCAATTCTTTAGACTATTTGAACACCACCTGCATGATCCAGCTCACTATTTGCTTTAATATTTTTAAGCAAGATAATGTATACTTTATCAATCTGAACTTCCTGGTGTAGTTAGTGTTTATCGTGTAATTCTGACCAAATTCCCACTGTGTAAGGTGGACAGGCCATCACTAAAAGGGCATGCTTCCAGCTGTAGTTTTCCAGTTATGACAATCACACTTTACAACAGAGCTTAGGCAGGCTGGCAAAGGATGAGGTGATCTGCAAGAGGGTAATCTGTTAGAGGACAGAATTACCATTTTTCACTTTTCCTTATTAGTCCTGAAGAGAATAGAGCAGGAATTGCAGATAAACTGAATCAAACAATGTGAGATCATAAAGACTTAAGGTTCAGGATGAAGTGCTTGGATACACTGCTAGCTGTTTCATTATTTTCTATTTAGCAGATGTGGTCCTGGCAGCAGAACTGAGGACTCCTTCTCAGTGATTCAATTATTAGCAGCAATGAAGTATCCTCTAGCATGTGCTCTGTCTCCATCCAGTAGCGAGCATCTAATTCCCTTCTGCAAAACCAGGGAGCACTAACCATGCTACACCAATATACCTGTGCATTTGCATCCTCCCCAACTCCTCACGAAACTGAACCCACAACTCAGGCTTGGGGAATGGCTCTAACCATGGAGATATTCCAGTCATGAAACACCCCCTCTTGCATTTTAACAGAATGAATGTTATGCTGTGTTATACTTTTATTTTATAAACCTAACTCTTAAGAAGTGGTTCAGTGATATCCATTGTGAATGACTGGGTCAAATTCTGGTGCTCCCAGTGGGATATCGGGCTTGTACCTGTCATCATTGTTTGCCTTTGGCATAATCTAGGCATCTACATGCTGAACATGCAGATTTTAACTGGCTTTTTGCTGGTGAGTCTAAGAGGTAGAAAAGGTTTCTAGATCCTCTTCAGGTAGTTGAAAATGCTGATAGTGATATATGATATCTTTAATAAACTTATTAATTAGTCCATTCTTCCATAGACTTACATTCCACTGTTGATAATATATAGCATGCTAGGAAAAATAATAAAATGAAAAGAGACCCAGTGTGCCACTTCATCATACTCATAGCCTGGACTTTCTCTGCAGTAATTATCCTCTGAATTTTCGAATCAATTTTTAATTTTCACCTATACTTTCACTAAAAGGAAATATTTAAAAAGCAGGAACCATGCTATGGTCTCCTATTTTTCATTCTTGATGATTTCCGAAATGACCATGATGAGAAGGTAAAGGATGCTTTGACTAAACCAGCAATCACGTTTTAGCGACTGTGTCTGCGGCCAACATCTGGCACTCTGGTACTGACTGAGGTTTGCAAAGCTTTTCATATTCCCAGAAGCCCTTTGAATATTGAGAGCTGATGTTTCGACACATTCTCTTCCTCCTGCAGCTGGGCCCAGGCTTGCTGACTTTTGCAAAACGGACAAAGTGCCCACAGTTTTCACATGCTCCACACGCATCGCAATTACTACAGTTACCCAGCATGGTTCTTGTTGACATGTAGATGTTGGCCTTAACTATTCAGAGCCAGTGGCTTATGCACAATGATTCAAAATATTCCCTAGCACACACCACCACCAATTCACTGCTGCGTGCAGGAGGGATGTGCATGGGTGCAAACACGTGCCTGTGTGTGTACATAAATCCCTCCCTGGCGCCGGCAGTGATGCACTGGCCCTGTAGCTGATGCTGTGAAGCAGGAAATCCAATTATACCTAACTTAGCATGCATAACTAAAAATGTTATTATTGGTCATAAAATTATCCAGCCCTTTTAAAAATCAAATCTATGAACTATGTGAGTGTACTCCTCAGGCTGACTTCACGCTGTGTGAGGAAGTGCTCCCTTTAATTTGTTTTAACTTTGCCTGCATTACACAGGCCTCATTTCAGCGTGAGAGAAGGTCGAGGGGAAGTGGCTGATTTTCACTGTAAAGTGTCTGGGAATTTGAGCTTAGGCAAACTTCTGCCGCTCCTGTGACTGCACAGAGTTTTCATAGTCTCTATATGGCATTTCCCAAGTCAAAGCACCACAACAACAACAATATCTGTTTTCCAAATATGTCCTAAAATGAAATGTCACCACTTTGATGAACAGCTTCTGTAGCAAAACAGCGTGTGTGTGACCAAATGGCAACACATTGTTTACACAAAAAATGAGCATAAGAAAATAAAATTATGCTGAACAGCAAAATTTCATTTTATTTAAAAAAAAAAATTCCCATTAGAGTCAATAGAAAACCACATTATCTATTAAAACCTTGAGCATATACAGATTCATCATCTTGACAAACAAGGTAGATGAGAGTTAACAAAGATCATCGCTATTTATTGTGCTGTGAATTCCTCTCAAAAAACTTCTGTTCCAAGGGGAAAACTCACCCACAGCCCCACAGTGGACAGGCTGCAAACCACGGAGGTTTCATTGGCAAGGCAGGTGGACTCTGCCCAAAGCTCTACTCTATCTTCTTCCTCTGTCTGGAAAGATATTTTTTGTCCACTAAAATAAATTATTTTCCCCCAAATTCACCACCTTGGCAATATAAGCCCTGACATGACTTACTTCAATTTCCCCAGAAATATCCCCTGAACATTAATTTCCATAAATGTATTTCAGGACGCGAGTCCTTGAGGATGTCTGCACAAACTAGTTTATTTGTATTTGGAGAGTGGAAAAAAATGTTATATTTGTGAATTTCCCCATGCTGCTAGTAAACCAGACAAGCTTAATGGTGCAGTAAAAAACATATTAATCAAAAGTTCAGGTCAGATTTTTATACACTGGTAGCAGAGGTTACAAATAACACAAACAAAATCCCAATTGAGATTGAGTGCTTGCAAACTGACTGCTTCCTAGCTGCTCAGCCCCCCCCTTACTGAGGACAGTAAGATATCTCTCAGAAATCACAGGTGACAGTCACAGTTCAAAGTCTTCTCAATTTTGCTCACAATTCTGAAAAACACATCAGCTTTCCCTGTGCACTCATACATACATTTGAAATTACTGTTTGGGATACAAATGCATTGGGTTTGGGTACTTGGGTACTTAAAGATCATTTTCTCCCCTCCTTGGCTCACACCTCATCTAGTACAAGCTCTGCAAATTGCCCAAATGTTGTGAATTGCTATTCTAAAAGATGGGCACCTTATCTGTTACGAAAAGCTGTTACCTTTTTGCCTTAGTCAGCCACGAACATTAAATATCATACAAGAAATCTGCTTATTCTGAAAGCTCATGGATTTTATTACCTTGGCAACAAAGTGATCTGTTCAAACTGCTTTTTGCTTCCAGTTTTAGAGGTTTCTGTGTCACAGAAAAAGCCATGAAGAGCAGATGAAAAAGTAACTGACCCCTTCCCGTACGCTTGTACCAGTTTTCACAGAGGGCAGAATGGACATACTGTGAAAATGAGGTGCCTGGTTGCTCAGAACCAGTGGTAGTTAATAGATGAACTGAATTAAAAATAGATTCTCAGTTTTGTGACAATCAGTAATAAAATCCCAGTTGGGAATGGAACATTATTTTCAACATATCAACAGAATATTTTTAATTTAGAGAAGAAAAACAATAGAAAAAACCCAAAGGATTCAAAAAAAATGAACTGTTTACCTTTTCACATCAGTTTTTTGATTTTCATTAACAAATAATCATCCAAAGATTATTTGTCATCAAAGATTATTATAAATATAAAAAAAAATCAAATCACTTAGTATTGAATCTCCAGATACTCTCAGTTTTTCTCAAAAGATAGTGGTGTTTGGTTGATTGTTTCCAAACGAGAAAAAAAAAAAATGACAGTGACACATACCTCTAATGTTTCAGTGCTGTCATACTGGTACGTGTCAGTGACAGGTGAAAACCTCCCATCCCAGCACAAGGATGAGATGGAGCCCATTTCCCATGCGGCAGAGCCTGCATCCCTGCCTAGACAGTGCCTCCCTCCCATCGCTCAAGAGCACGTTTCCAGGAAACTTCTCCTGTTCAAATGGCAAGGGACTTGCAGCATGGTCTTTAAAATGTTGAAGGCAGCAGGCTCTACTGAAAAATACAACCAAAGCTTGATCTTTCCCTGAAAAACAACCACATACAAATGGCACGGTGGGCTTCTGTACTAATAATTTTGCCGTGACTTTTGTGTCAAGCACAACAGGTTAGCAGATATTTTTGTGGGTTTTCTGTCAACCCTGCAAATTCAGTATGAAATATGAAAATCAAGTGAGGCTCTCTCCTAAATACGATCAGGATTAATAAAAGAGTTGGAGGGGGAAACTGCTCTGAGTTGCAGCCTCATTGTGGGATACAGTAATAGAGCTAATTCATCCAAGTGGGCACAGTGAGGAAACCCTGTGGATGTCTTTCAGAGTGGTGCACCAGCCAGGAAATAATATCCTCAAATGGCACAGGTTGCACTTGCAGCTAGTCTCCAGAAAAAAAAATATAAATGGGAATGTGTTTTTCTGATTATTTTATGCTGTTGAACATGAACTACATTTGACTGAATCAAACAGCTTGTTTAAAATTAGCTTGTGGTGTATTTATCAGATAGTCAATATTTTTGAGATTTTGAAAATAAGAAAAAAAAATATAAAAATGAAGTATTCGGGTTATAAGACAAACGACAGAAGCGAAGAGATTTTTAAGGTTAAGGAGTATGATGTTTGAATGCTTTGGATAGAAATATGAAAAATGGCTGTAATTCCAAAAGTACTCTCTCATGCCATGAAGTAAATATTAGGTGTAATTATCATTCCCTTCTTAAAGGTACTTGTCCAGGAATTCACCTGAGTTTAACTAAATTGCAGTTAAGGTTGTTTAAGTGTATGTTTGGTTTAAGTTGTGTATGAAATTTCTCAAAACATTGCATATGTGTTTCTTGAAGTCAAAACTGCAATGACTGCTGGATTTCAGCACACTCAGCACACATAAGCTTTGTCTGCTATGTGGGCAGGGTCTGGGTTTTCTCTTCCCCAGACCACCAATATTTATAAGAAAAAGCCAGTAAATTTGACTAAGAAGGATATCTTTTTGTTTGCCTTGCCCTGAATATACAAAGGAATGAAAATAAGTCACCACCTGAGATTTAAATGGGAATGAGACACTTGTTTCCTATAGGAGCTCATATGGCGATCTCACTAATAAGTTAGTCATTGAACTGCATTAAACTGCTTTCTATCAGCTCCCCCTCCTGTTTTTTTTTTACCGTTTCTTTTCTGACAGTTCCTACATTTTCCTACCCTTCTTTTTAACGTTATGTTTAGGTCTTCTTCCATCTCTTGCTGCCCTTGCTGGTCCAAAGCAGTTACGGGAGCCTACCTTTGCTCACAGCTCAGCTTTCTTGCCCAGACTGTTGCTGTAATCTGGCACCCTGCAAGAATCGATTGGTCACTCAGATCAAAACATTAAATATTTAAAGTGGCACCACACCATTCATAAAGTGAAACGTGAAGTGTTTGTTTACTCTCTGCTAATTATTTTAGTCCAAGCAGGCAGACTCAACTGCCTACATTATTAATTAAACCTCTAAAAATGAGCTAAGGACAGGAAATGTTCCTCTCTGCTGGTAACAGTGCTAAAGAGTAAGCCGTAACTCTCATTAGTTGTACGATAACATGAACATTTTTTTCCCCAAATTGTGCCAACACAAAGCTAAATAAATCATATCAGTCTATATTTCCAAATGGTTTGGACAGAAGCTTACTAGCCCTGAAACCTCAGATGTTAACCATCTTTAGGAGGTACAACCAGTGTTACTCATTTACTTTTGTTTGAGGCTATCTGTGGACTCAAGCAGCAAAGACGCAGGGTGTCTAAAATAGCATGCTTCAAAGCAGATTAGTTTGAAGATTATCTTAAAGGAAAATGGAAGGTTTCCCAAAGGTCATGCAATAGCAATATATGATAATCCACATGCAACTTCTACCAGTGGTCTATTTCTTTACATCTATATTTATATTTGCTATAAGTACATTATATAAATACTCATCACCGGGCTTTGTGATCAGGAACACTGTACAGTGATGGAAATCACAACAAAAATTCACATTTATGCTGAAAAGAACTGTACAAAAAACCCTAAGAGTTACGTGTTTTGATACCTAGTTCAATAGTTTCATTGCACAATCTGAAGCAATGCAAGATTCGGAGCTGGGATTTTCAATGATGACCTGGAAGTCTGTTCCATTCTTTCAGAAAGTTTCACACAGTGGTCGAGTGCTGATTTGCAGTTTAGGACTAGAAACACTCAAAACTCTCATTTTTGTTAGACACAGGGGGACAGATCCAAAGGGAATGGAAAAGACTAGTTATAGCATGCAAAGAGATGGGATGGATGTAAGCACATACGTCTGTGAACTGCAACTTTTGAGTGCTGCGGAATATAAAGCCTACCACTCTGTTGTGTGTCTCCACAGGACTCTGGAGCCTAATTATA
The DNA here is from genome assembly GCF_001431845.1 of Calidris pugnax. Lineage (NCBI taxonomy): Eukaryota > Metazoa > Chordata > Aves > Charadriiformes > Scolopacidae > Calidris > Calidris pugnax. The sequence continues at coordinate 32,618,422 of NW_015094510.1, forward strand.
GAGCCGTATGAAAAAGTTCTGCTTGTCAGCAGAACCGGCAGGGGGAAAAAAAAATCCACATTTTTGCACATTCACAGAAGAATAAAATATTTAGGCAGAAAATCATCATTGCTGCAGATGGACACTTACAGAACAAAAATGCGTAATTTTTGTTCAGCTCTGCTTGTCGCTAGCAAAGCCAGAATACATTTGGTCGCAGATTTAAAATCCAGTTTAGAATTCCTCAATCTCTGTCAGTGGTGAAACATGCTTCATAGAGTAGTAGGGGCTGAAGGCTGCAGGTAAATTCAAGGTAGGGGAGCCACCCTAATATGAGCAGGCAGAGCTCCACCCAATTTGGTGTTGCTGCTCTTACTTATGCCAGCGTGGAATTTGGCTCTGGATTCAGTCCTTCTGAGTGAGGATTAGCCACAAAAGCCCGATCACAACTGCAACAAGGGAAAATGTGAGGATATGCCCATGTTGCACCAACAAGGAAAGAGAACTGGAAGAACCAGAAGAGACAGGATGAACTGTTAAAGAAAATGGCAGTCAGCAGTTGCTACTGGCCAATGGACTTCAACTGCCCGCTTTGATTATATTTAAGGACACACTCTCTAAATGTATGCTCTAGGTGAGAAGAAATATGTATATAAAAGAGCTACCCTATACCCAGAACACATCACAAAGATCACTAAGGTATTTTAAAGATAAATATAAGTTGACAGGATGGTATGGGCAATACCTCTGATTCCCAGTGGTGTTCAGGTAACAGTCTCTACCCAGTTTATCAAAAAACCTCAATAACCCAGACCAGTGCCCTGTGTGTGTGCTGTGTGACCCTCCATATTCCCCATAGATGGACTGCCCATTTACAGGTGCAGGGCCATGACACAGAAGAGGAATAATTTATGTGGTCTCTCTCCTTCGTCTCCTCACTTAGAATTGAACAGAGAAAAGGGGATTCATCACTGCACAGTCCCCACCATTTCCATCCTACCCAACCTGTGTTTACAGCCTCTCAGCGGAAAGCCTGGCTCTTAAACTCAAGCTGTAGTGACCTGTGCTTTCAGCTCTGGATAAGTGTTTTTCTCTTAAGCTTGTTAAATGTGGTGTGAATTTTATGTGAAAGTGCTTTTTTCTTATTTCTTTTTTCTTTCTTTTCCCTCAGCATCATCTAATTTGGCAGTCCTTGGAGTGCTAAAGAGTCTCTTTAATGTATCTCAAGCCACAAGGACTCTGACTTTACTGCATTAACAAAATACATTTATTTGCTGCCTTTATACATGGGAGTGATGAAGGGTTGTGTTGTCAATACTTTCCTCATCTCCTTCTTCTTTGTCTGACTGGCAATAAAATCCAAATTACAGAAAAGGCAAATCAAGCATACAAATTAAGAAAACTAATTTCATGCCAGCCAACATGTGGGAAAATCTCAGGTGATGAGGAAATCAAAGGAAAATGGCAAAAAAATAGACTGCATTAGAGTGAAAAAAATTGTAGCTGAGGTCACAAAATTCAATCCTATTTTTATACACTACTAATAAATTCAAAATAAAAATTAATAGAAAGCAGCAGAAATTTCCTGTGATGGGACCTCCTGTCCATAGTCTCCCAAATTGAACTTGATTGATTGAACTGTTGGGTCATTTTCTAAAACAAGGAAAAAGGATTTCTTCCTATGTATCTGAGGTGTCTTAAAATCTGTCATATGGCATAAAGAAATAAAATAAGTCTATGTCCAGTGTGCTTGATCCTGAAAGTCAATTTTGGTTGGTTTAATTTTCATTTTCAAGTTAACGGATGGAGTTTTTCTCAGCCACTTCAAAGAACAAGACTAGGCCAAATAAAAAATAAACCTTTCTTTTTGCTTTTCTCTGTTACCTCATCACAATACTCTAAAACCCCAGAAATAATAACAAAAAGTCCAAAATCAGTTCCTTTCATATAGCTGTTTACAGTCTGTTTCTTCCACTGACAAAAGTATTCCAGATCTTATTATACCACCTACAGGTAGTTTTTAGAGAAATACTTGGGATCCCCTAAGCTGCTTAGTTACACTCGTGTAGGTTGCAAAAAGCAAGCATGTCCGTTACGTTTTTTGGAGAGGTTTCTCATAACCCCCATGCTTTTGACTTTAAACCAATCCCCACAATACAGCCTGCTATCTTTTCTGAAATCTTAGATAACACACGAAACTAACACGCAGTTGTTGAAACAGACAGTATTTTTAGTAAACATTAAAATTGTTCACTGATCATACTGTCTTATATGCCAGCTTTTATTTGATACAGAATATCAAATAGGAAGTCATGTAATCATTTTCATTTGAAGCAAAATAACCAAAACCTATGATATATCCCTTTTTCTCTCATACTTGATTCTTGTTTACAGATCCTATAATCCTCTGTATTCATGCACACTTTGTTTATAATGTCAAGATATTTTTGTAAGCTTTGAAAGAAATCCTTAGCAAACTCCTTTACATTCCGTTATTAATTGCCTTTACAACTGAAGTCATGCTCTTTAAAAAGAACTATTTTGCAAAGCTTGACAGGGAAGAAATCTTGATAGTAACTTACGGATATTTACTGAAAACTTAGGGAACTAACATAAATTTTGAACAAGTAACTTCTGGTGGTAAATTACCCTTTAAGGGTATAATCTTTAGTACTCCCACATGCTTAATGCTTCTCAACTTGCTCAACCTTTCTTATTTATTTTCTAAAAAAGGATTTTGCTTTTTGCAGGGCTTGATCAACCAATCTAACTGTCTTGCTCTTATTTTGCAGAAAATATTCAAGAATTTAATCCAAATTCAACTGAATTATGCTACTTTGATGCTGCATATTTTCTCCTGTTGTTGCTTAATATGCCCCTTGTGCAAACATCCTCCTCCTACCTGATGCCTTCAGTAATGTCTCAATTCGTTGCTGATGACATTCAAATTTCCTCCAGAGATGCCTTGTGAAGTCACAAACAGAGGATTATGCCCATCAGTGAATGAGTCAGGCACAAAGTGATTGATAAGGTAAATAAATACTTAGGTGTTAGCAATCAGTCAGTTGTGATATACAAGGGGGAAAACAAGACTGCAGACATTTCAGCTATACATCATGTTTTCTAAATTATCTCTTTGTGTGCCGATGGTCCTCTTAATAAATTATCCTCCCTCATTATCTGATCTGTTCTACATTTTCAATTATGCCTCTTCTCATAACCACGTAACAGTCAGTCTTTCTCAGCCAAAAGCTATTTCAATGTCCAGGCTGCATCTGCTATGTCCAGGCAGAGGAAATACTACACAACTGGTTTTGAGCTGAGAAGCTCTGCACATACACATCAAAGAGACGTTATGGCATCAGAGAAGTCATTGCTTTATTCCCAGGTTCCCTGAGCTGAGTTTTATGCAAGCAATAATACATAACACTGCAGATGTTACAGTGGAGTAAGAACACTTTGAGCATCTTCCATAGCAAGAAACTGAGAAATCAAGAACTTATATCACCTCAGATGTACAGAAGTCAAAAACCTAAGACTAAGGCCATGGCACAGGAGTGAGTAGATTATTTGGTTTCTTTAACTCATGATTTTTGGATTGACAAAACTAAAAAGTTTTAAAAAGGAGAACTTATCTTCTCAAAGAATCTCATGTGAAAGTCCATATACTTGTTTTTAATAAGATTTGATCTGCATGAGATTTTGTAAAGCTGAAGAATGATTTAATTTAGAAAAGAGATCTAAAAGTACACATTTGAGAAGTAATTGTGGACTTCTGGTACAGTCTCTAAACAAAATTGCAAGACGTTTTACAGCATGTAGGTGTGCCCATTACATATGTCATAGCATCGCAGGTCGTGGGTTTTTTTCTGGTGTAGGAGGTGATCTTGAAGAAATCTGTACATGAGATAATAACATGGCTGTGAAATACAGATGTCTTCCCTTAGATGCAAGCTTCTCGAAAGCCAGAAATAACAGCAAAAAGGGAAGAGCTCTTGAGTTAGGCCATACATTCTTTGATTCAAGGACCGTTTTGTGTTTACAGCTCCTAATAGAATGAAAACTTGATTTATGACTCCAGTGCCTCGCTGCTATGATGATGATAATAATAAGGTTTATACTAGAGTCAGAGGACTTTCTAATAAACCAAAAAATCTTCCATGGCAATCAGAGTTCTAGTCCAAATACTATTTAGTATGGACTTGTGATGTGAATCAGATAGTTGAAGCAACTTCATTTTAAAGTGGCATCTGCATTTTTGTAAATATATGTAAAAAGATCATAGAATAGTTTGGATTGAAAGGGACCTTTACAGGTCATCTAGTCCAATCCCCCTGCAAAAAGCAGGGACATCTTCAACTTGCTCAAAACCCCATACAACCTGACCTTGAATGTTCCCAGGAATGGGGCATCTACTGCCTCTCTGGGCAACTTATGCCAGTGTTTCACAACCCTCACTGTAAAAAATTCCTTCCTTACACCTAGTCTGAATGTCCCCTTTTTCAGTTTATAACTATTACACCTTGCAACAGGCCCTGTTAAAAATATGTCCCCATATTCTTTATAAGCCTCCTTTAAGTACTGAAAAACTGCAATAAGGTCTCCCCAGATGTATCCACATGTTATGCCATGATAGAAAAATCTACAATTTACATGTGCAATCAGTGAACTGTGCATCAAAGTAGCTTAAATAGTAGGTACAGAACTAAATTTGACCTTTTTTTAAGGTTTGAAAGTGTTTGTGCAACTTTAGATACAATCTTTAATATCATTAATTTGGTCCAGAAAGTGGGTTTTATAAGGATAATATTCCAGGAACTGAATGCTTGCAGAAAAAAAAAAAATAGTAAGCATACAAAAACAAATAGAATGGAATTTTAATTTGTCTCTATATCCAGAACTTCAAATGCTTATTTGGAATACAACCACGTTTTTGCATGCTAGACATACTGACATTCCTATACAGGAACAAGACAGCTCATGAAATTTTCAGTATTTTCTATTCTATCCCTTTCAGAATCTGTCCATCCTGTCCCCCCTCCAAGCCATCACAGGGATAAATGTAAAGATAAATGAATAATCCTGATTACATCACGGTAACATGCACATGACAAAGCTGAATGACTCTGCCAGACCGAGTGCTGAATGTCACAAAAGTGTTCCAGCATGTTCAGAATAATTTTTTTGAGTGACTATAATACGTAACTTTTGTAGAGTGTTCTCTGTGAGAACCACCTCAGAAAAAGAGGTAAAATATATGCCATGATTTTGTTGACTCATTTTCATGTGGTTTTGGTCATTACACTCCCAGTCTATTTGGAGACCTGCAAATAGCTGAGAGCAGACAGCATACGAAAGTCTGTGAAGTAAGATAATGGGGATAATAACTGGTCGTCTTTCAGAAAAGATAATGCATGTGTACTTAAACAGGTAATAATTAATCACTTTTTCCAAAAGTAAATTTCTGTCAAGCTCCTTGCCAATTACTACTTAGCTTTGAGAGCACATTTTGGGGGAGAATATTGCAGCAAACACATCTTCCAGCTATGTCTTTTTACGGCTAAGCAGGAACTACAATTTTTAAAGTTTAGTGTCTGAATGTCTTCTCAAAATAATATCATGGGGAGGTTAATCTGCTTGATTAGCTTCTTCTGATACTATGACCACATAGTCTTTTTCATTTACCTGCCCATCTACCTGTGTAGCTACTACTCCTGGTTGAATGCATAGCTATAGCAGGTTCGTTACAACCTATAACAGGGGTGTTACAGCCACAGGGCAATGTTCCTCACATACTTAATGAAGACTATAAAACCAATAAAAATAAAATGAGGTTCATGAATTCTTGCAAAGTGATGCTATTTGGTAAGGGAAGACACCAAAAAGACTGAGTTGATGCTATGTCTACATCAGTTACAAAGTCAAACATTCAGTCTTGATCAAAATGATGGGGCTAGGAGTCACACCGGATATATAGTAAATCTTAAACTTCCGGCTATTAAAAACTGAGCATTTCACACTCACAAGGAGACTGAAGCCACCGTCCCTGTATATCGAACGGAAAGTTGTCATTCTTTACCCCTCACAGTAACTGTGATGAACTACCTTCAATGTTTGCCTGCTTTTAGTTCCAGCAGCAGAAGGTTCTCCAAAGATATCCTGTTTTAACACCATTTACAACAAAACCTTTAAGAGCATACTGAAAAAGGAAACTCCCAAAAGAGGTTTCTGATGGATGGAAGGAGTTTGATGCATTTTCTATTTCTAGGTATGGGAACGGAGAAGAGTTATCAATTTTTCCAAGACTGACATGTAAGTTTGGTCCCAAAGGAGATGTAAAGAGGTGAACTGTGGTGTTGGTAACTACTACATGACAGCATGAATTACTCTGTCATTCTGACATAACTTCATTGCTCTGTAAGCTTAGGAGCTGGTCTGAGTGGATGCCTACACAGAGTAAGTACAGGCGCGTGTCATCACGAACCTCATGGATGGTAACTCTAATGTTTTGTTACATTTACAGCATACAGAATCTGACATCACATTCCCTTGTTATACATGCACTTGTAAGACCTAAAACTTGATTTGTGATCTTTATGAAGTACACTGAGAAATCATCCTGAACTTCCTTTTAGAAAGCAACATATAAGCAAAGATCACATTTTCTTATGATTCATACACTTTGGGATATTTTCATAAATCAGCCAAGAAATTAATTATAAAAACAGGTTACATTTTCTTCCACTAACCAGAAAATGTTAGTGTTCCCTCCAGCTTGTAAAGACACAGAATCGTTACTCTGATATATAGTATATGTGTGTATTGTGTATAAAAACAGATACATGTAGACTGAGACACATTATGAGGCTTTGAAACCTTGAATTTAAGTAAGATCGGAATGTATTTATCTTACCAATCTTTAAAAATTTCTTGATTTTTTAAAAGGCACTGGCCCATAATGTAGTGTTATTGATCAGAATTGCTTAGATGATAAAATTCTGTACGGACTCTATGACTTACAGACAGTATTTTTCCCTTGTAAAGTGCTAAGAAGTTGGTAATACAGGGTGTAACAGACCCTGAAAAAGCATAAGAGAAGGTATGCACAGAAAGAAGAAAATAAATTCTGTGAAACACCTACCAATATAATATTAGCAAGCGAATGTCTATTTGACACTGATTCTCGGGAATTAGGAAAACAGTATAAACTGTGGTGGATTTCAATTTAGTATTTTAGAGTTTGAGAAATTGTTCAAATGATTGAGGTGGTTCTGAAACCGAGAGAAAGTGCAACACAGAAGTGGTTTGCAGGAGCATATGGAGGGAGCAGACCAACAGTGGCAAACTACGCAGTGAATTCAGAGGAACTAAAATCTGTGTTGCAGGCTACATGCAGAAAGACAAAATCATTCAGAAGAACCATTTTTTTCAATACTGCTCAACCAATAACCTCAAATGGCTCAATGTCAGACCTTTGGCACATACATCCTTAACATTTAGTTTCTGACACCTTTAGTAAAGACTTGCATTAATTACTTATAATAAATATTCCTATCGTGACCTAATCAGAAAACTTTCAGTGTGCTGAATCTGTTCAGTGGAACAGATTTTTCTGTATTGCTAGGAAATTGGATTTATTTTTATTTTCATATGTCAGCTTTATAACAAGCAAGAAAGAAAACTGGATCTCAGACTGTCACTTGAAGTATGATACTTTTAACCTCCTTTCATCCAGAGCTCTTTACCTTTACTGACACCCTCTGGTCCCTGTCTCTAAGTCAGGTTTGAATTCATTCCAGCACTCCTTCCAAAATTTACTTTCCAAATCAATATTTTGTGGAGCACAGAACCGGACATTTTCTGAAACCCCTATAAATCATATCACTGATTCCCCAATAGTTTACCATGTCAGCAATTTATTCAGGGGACTCAAGCAAATTTGCCAGTCATGACCTTCCTGTATTGAATCTGTGCTGACAGTCCTCTAAGTTATGCATTTCTTAAAATTGCCCTTTATTATTTTCTAACATCAGAGTTTTTAATCATAACTTTTATCTTAGCTGCAAGGATATCATTCCTCAAGATCTGTTTTCAAAGCTGCGTTCTTCCAAGTTCTCAAATATAATTCAGCCACTCAGGAGTTTTTGTATTTTCTGTTTTCATTCTTAGTACATCTGTCCTGGTTATAAAATAAAATTAAGAACCCTTCCCCTGACATTTTAACCCAGAATTTAATGTATGACCTTCAGCTTTATATTGACCAACAAACTTACGATCTACACTCTTAGTCTCCAGACCATCTATAGCTATCTTCACATGTTTATGTCACGCTCTGCTAGTTCTGACTTTTTGTATGGGCATTTGCTTTATAAGTGTATGAAACAGAAGAACTGCATGTTGAATAGTCCACTTGTAAAACTATTTAGCTGGGATCATCTTCAAGAATGCTTAACGCTTCACCTTTTTTCCTTTACATATTTGTTGTGTTCCAGGACTTTCTTTTCTTAACCACATCTCTTAATCATTCACATAGCTAAAAGTATATTGCCACAAAAGGCCACATGAAATATTGGTACAAGAAATATTCCTCAGTTACTTACTATAGTTCACATCTCAGTTTTCTGTCTTCCTTTTCATACACCTCACGCTGGTAAACAAGTGTCTTCCCTCTCAACAAGACAGATATTGAAAATATTTTGGGTTTCTGTTTGTTGGGTTTATTTTTTTACTTGAAACTTTGCAGAGACTTTGCAGAGAAATTCTAGAGTAATTAACTGCAATTTATGAAAATCTATTTTTACAAATTCTACTAGATATTTTTGTAGCACTTTAAAGTAATGGCCCAATTATTGCTAATTCTTTTGATATCCACTGTAATAATATTAATCACGATGAACTGATTTTGTGTTAATATTGATTGCCATAAAGTACCTCTGAAGGAGTTCTAATATAACTCGGCAATAATTAATTGCACTTTTATTAATTGGAAAATGTCATCCAAATTTTAATTATCAGGAATCCCCCTTAGCTTTTAGCTAACAGTGAGCATGTAATTTATTTGTAGTTTCAAACTTTAGGGTCTGATCCAAGCTCACTGAAGACAAGAAGAATGCTGTAACTCCTTAGAAAAATTTGGCATCAGGTCCTTCATTAAAAAATATTACTGAAAATGTGTCATTCAAAAAAAATATTGCTTTTAAAATTAAAACAATGAACAAGCTTTGCAAAATCATAACGTTAAATTTCTGAAATATTGCAAACATAGAAAACTTTAGTCCTAAGCGGTCACATCACACCACCTTGTGCAACTTCTGTTTTATGAAGTTCTGTGCTCAACAGGAATGAAACTAAACATCTGAGGAAGTACAGATACAGTAACAGATGCGGATTTTTTCTCTGAGATAAAAATCTTAAAAACACTGTTTCATGCTCAGTGTTAAAGATGTAACTCTCCGTTTGTCTTCTTGCCAGCTCATAGACATTCCACAGTGTTATCCACTGTCCTCGTATCAGAGAGGAAAAATCAGTGCATCTTTATGTAATTCCATCTCCTCTGTCTGTCAGCAAAGGAGAACAGCCCAGGCACCATACTTTTCTAATTCAGGAGGTAATTGTTTATCCCAAAGCCAAGTACCATTCTGAACTTCATAACAACACAACTTTTAGTGCATCACTATAAACTCAATACACTAGGTTATTTTCTTTTTCACCCTCAAGCATTAGCACGGTAGCTCTCCCAAACACACCAACAAAAAAATAGCACATTAAAACAGGCATTCTTTCTCTGGAGTATGTATTTGTTCTGAAAGCTCCACATCTCTCTTCACAACTCATTCACTGCAGTAGTTCGGTAGCTAGTTATAAGACAGAAAGCATACAGTAGATCACAGCAATTTCTGCTTCAACTTTTCTGCTCAATTATGACAACAATTTCAACGTTAAGATTCAAAACAAAAGCAAAACAGATAAACCCGGAGCAGGAGCCCGAAAACGGGATCTCTCACCATCGCTGGCTTCAGACTGCTCAGAGAGACGCCGCGATGGATGTTACACCAAATAATGTGCCCACACTCGGAACTCTGAGCAGGGAAAGCAGTGCCTGGGCTGGGGGAACGGCAGACACTTACCGCTGCTGTGGAACCGTCTCTCTCCCGCTCTGACTCTCAGTCTCTCTCTCCCATCCTCCTGACAGCCTCAAATATAGCAGTCCCTTATGGTGCTGAGCCTGTGGGGAGCAGAGGATTGCAGAGTTGGGGCTTTTTTTTTTTCTTTTTTTTTTTTTTTTTTTTTTTTTCAATTTTTCAAACCATCCAGCGGTAGTTCTCCAGACCCGACCGCCTCTTCTCCTCCTCCTCCTCCTCCTCCTCCTCTTCCTTGCCTGGCTCACTGATGAAGAGCCCCAGGTGAAGGCATCCGCGCCGGCAGCTCCCGCCAGCCCCTCCCGGCCCCGCCGTGCCCCCTCCCCGCTGGGGGGGACCGAGGCACCTCCCCCGGCCGCTCCCGGGGGGGCGGCGGCGGCTCTGCCCGCCCCTGGCTGGACGTGGGGGTGTGTGTGTGTTGGTGTGTATGTGTTGATGTGTGTGTGTGTGTGTGCCGCATCACATCGCCGCCCGCGGCTCGCCCCTACCCCTAAGCTTGCAAGGATCTCCCCCCGCTCCCCTCCCTTCGTCCTCCTCGGGGCCTTCCTCCCCGGTTTTCTCCTCTTCCCCTCTCTCTGCCCCGGAGCGGAAAGGCAAAAAGGCGCTCTCCCCTGATCTGCTGCTCCTCTCCAACCCGAGCCACCAGCTGCCCCCAGAAAACACTTTCTGTCCCCATCCTCTCCCTCCCACCCCCCTTCCAGGTAGATATGATTTTTTTTTTTCTTTTCTTAAAATGTATTTTATT